>NC_133536.1:107288637-107366137 GCF_048544455.1 Silene latifolia | reverse complement strand
ATATGCCCATTTGATCCCAATTACGAAGGTCGTAGAACATAAATCAAAGTCACTCTGAAACTGTGCCATCTTAGGCGAACAGTCTTTAGTAAAAGAATCGACTCATAAGAATACTATAGTAGCTCTTGCCACGACCAGCCTATAAAAATTGCCAGAACTCTATAAGCGGTTATTGCCCGACATAGTGTCCCATACAGTCTGCCTATGTGATCGACTAGTCATCTCTCATGACTCTATGGCACTTGAACTTGCCATCAATCGCATCACACTCTAGTTACTTCGAGGCGTCACCTCATGTAAGTAACTAGGGGCCAATACTATGTTAATCCAGTTCACTTAAATAGGGTTCAACGTTGTCCTTACAACCTATTTGGATATAACAAAGTAATAAAAGAGTTTTAATAAAAACTCAAACGATGAATGCATTATCACATATGTAAAATTGATACCTGTAGATACCTCATTTCTGCACCTCCCGTAAACCACCCGGTGATGATTGGGCCTCATGTTAGGTACGCGGAACGATTTGTGACAGTTTATCGTCAAGTGATCGCTCAAACATTTATGTCTACCTCTTAATTGTCATCTACGTGCTAATACGGTCGTTTTGGCAGTAATTAGAGTACATTTGGAGTCCGGGCCTAAAACCGTCTTCATTTTCTGATAACCGTTAAAATGCCGAGTCAGAATGTTCTGGAATGTTCCGGATATTTCTATTCCATATTTTATAAATATTTTAGTCTTTGGTAAACAATTTCCCGTAATATTCACACAAAATATTAAGGAAAACAAAATTATTCCGTTATTCCATAAACTAAACACGGAAATCTTTCTTCCGCAAGGGGAAACCACTTGGGAAAGGACGCAGCAAGTGCTGCGCCTCTTCCAAGAGATGCAGTGCTTGCTGCGCCTCTTCCCAAGTCCTTTTCTGCGTATTTTTCGTATCTTTTCATATCTTTTCGAGATTCACTTCCAAAGTTTCTCCGAAAACCCTATTTCCTCCGTGTGATTAGTATAAATAGAGACCTTCGGTCGCACATATTTCTCACGCGAGTGTCCGCCCTTTCTCTTCTCCCTTTGCATTCTAGACCACGTTCTTACTTTTTGGCGCCTACGTGCTTGAACATTCGACCACGTAAGCTCGGATCTTTCTGAGTACCAGCCTCGTTTTGCATGACCGACCAATTTGACCAACTCCAGAATAATCAACATTAATCAATCTTAGTCGTTTTCCTCTTACGAGGGCACTTTCGTTTACATTCGAGTCGAGCATCACTAAATGTATACTTAGTTCATCTCGTTTCGTCAAACATGTAAGTCTGAGGGTGTAAATCCTTCTTTTATTTATTGTTATTTATTTATTGTAATCATATTGTAAGATTTATGTCGAAAATATGTATAAAACCGATTTCTAAAACCATGCTTTAAATCCTTTTTACGAATTACCAGAAGAATGACCGTCGAGAAAGGACGCAGCAATTGCTGCGCCTCTTCGTGAGGCTGCCGCAGTTCCTGCTTCCTTTCTTCTTCCTTCGTCCTTAGATGATTCGTTTGTTTTGTTTATTTCTTCAATTGTTCATTGTTCATATGACAATTCAAGCATAATAATTCTAATATGTAATATATTCATCATTAATATTTAATTAAACACGTAATTCTCGACTTAAATCCCAAGTAATTCATATTTGCGGGTTTTCGTCATTAAAATCAAATTCGGGTTTTAGAGGTTCGATTCATCAATATTGAGTCTCTGGAATTCGTCGTTGATATATTTTTCATCTGTTGTTCGTCATATCCATCATTGGTTCGTCATTAATAACCTAATTAATTTGTTTAGTTCTTAATTTGTTAATTAATCCGTTGAAATCTTGTAATAATTCGTTCTAATCGGTTTCATCCATGTTTATTGCTTTCATGACCCTCAATCACATGTAAATAATCTGCTAATCACTTTCACCCGAGTCAAATAGTATAATCAAACCTTAAGATCACCAACGAACATTAACGATTTGCAATTCCGGCTTCACAGCCAGAACCGAGCCAAGGAACAGACGCAGCAACTGCTGCGCCTCTTCCAGAGGGTGCAGCTCTGCTGCGCCTGTTCCTGGTTGATTTCTGTCTCTGAACTCCCGTCTTGCTTTGACCTAGTTTTAGCTTACGTATTAATTAACTACTATTCGTATTATCACCCTAATTCCTGTTCGTTTATTTATTTATTTATTTATTTCTCAAATTATCCGTTTTAAAAGTATTTTCGACATAAATCATTTAATCCATTGTAATTATTGTAATTTTCTTTGTTGTATTTATTATATTTCTTGTCTTGTATTGCATTGTATGTTTTCACATGTAATCGATCCTAAATCTCAATTTTGACCCAATAGTATGTTAAATAACGTGATAACCGACTTAGTATTAATTCTTCACATGTTAGGATTAAAACGTTGGATGTTGCATTGCATGCATATAATCGACAATATATCGAGTATAGATAATTTCCCTAATCATTAGTAGAGGCCGCTATCGAGGCGGGCGGGATTAGGTGTTCGATCAAAAGAGCTTCCTAATACGTACCCTCACCCCTTACTCCAGATCTCTGTGAACATCCGTGTTCATTGGCATCCACGAGAGTCATTCTAAACATAGAATGCTAAGGGTAACGAGTTCTTGGTGTTCATGTCACTACTTTGTGTCTTGACATGGCACGAGGTATTCGAACGGTTTCCAATTTTCCACAATAAATTGGTGGCGACTCTACAAATGCAAACGCTTGTTTCCCAAGCGCCCCCGTGGGCCCGCGTCCACAGTTTGGTGACTCCGCTGGGGATAATACACTTACGTGTAGCCAAAAGGGTGAAACTTGAACAAGGTTAGGGAATAGTTTGTACAAGACAATTGTCGGTTTTCATAACTCGGTCTTCCTAGATCGTTTCATTCGGCCTTCCTAGGCCCAACCCAACCCATTTGACCAATCGTCCCGTCTAAACGGTCCTAATTCTTATTTGGGCCTAAGGATGGATAGCGTTTGACGTCATCCATACCATGGTACTTACTCTTGTTTGTATCAAAGACTTTCACTACTTGAGGAAATGGACTAGGAATCGGCCTTACTCTTGTTTGGTACGAGCCTCTCCACAGACTTCGGGTTTGATTGTTCGGTATGGCAACCCACCCTTTAAACCAAAACCCTTCTAAATGCACTCAGCATCCCTTGTAATGCTTGTATATTGTTTGTACCATACGTGATCACCATCTTCTAAACGAAACCATGACGATTTTTGTAAAAAATCAAAATCCTTCTTTAAAATGTAAAAAAATTTCGAAACTTGGCCTAATATTAGTGCAAAACAAGCCGAAACTCCGTCCAATTGTCGAGTCAAAATTCGGGCCTCAAAACCCATTTCAAAACCTCACTTCGAGTCCACTCCTACGACTACACTAAGGTTGACTAGGACCAACATTTTTTCAAACTTTGTCATTTCCTCAAACCTCACTGACACAAGTGGCACACTCCCACTTCACAAGTCAAAACATTTCTTTTCAAGTAAGTGTGCTAGAGTGGTCGATCGTGTTTTGATTCGTCGTCGATCTCTTATTCAGTTTCCAAGATGCCTGAAACAAGCGACGCGAACTTCAACCAACTCCAGAATGGTAATGATCAAATCCTAGCCGCGCTAGCTCGTTTCCAAGTTACTCAAGACCAAGTGTATGATCGCCTTGACACCATTGAGGGCCGAATATATGCCGTAGAAACGAGGATGCCTCCTCGAGAAAGTGAAATAGCCGATGACTTCGTGAACAACTTCAGTGACGAAAACCCTCCCATAGGTATGACTGCAGCTGAGAAACGACTCCAATACTTGGAGGAACAATTGATGTATCTCAAAAGGGATGACATTTATAGGGAGAACAATCGCAAATATGAGGTTGTGAGTTCCAAGTTGCCAACCAACTTCAACATGACGGATATCCCAAAATTCAAGGGGCACGAAAACCCTTTGAACCATGTCCGTGTCTTTAAGGATTACATGTCTATCAAAGGCATTAAACCCGAGATTTTCTTAAAGATCTTTCCTTCATCTCTTGACACCATCCCAAAACAATGGTTCTATTCGCTAGAACACAAGAAAATTGCTACTTGGGACGATGCTGCAATCGTTTGCTAAACAATATGCGGATAATGCTGAAATCCAAGTCAACATGCGCACTTTAGAGGTTCTTACCCAAAATGACAAAGAAGGTTTCACCGATTTCCTAAGTCGGTGGAGGAAGACTAGTACTCAACTTGTTGAACGCCCGGATGAAGCCACCCTCGTGGAGAAATTCGTGGACAACCTAAAGCCCATCTATGCAAATCATTTGAGGTATCAAAACATCAAAACTTTCAAAGACTTGACCGTACTAGGGACAAGGATCAAAGATGACATTCGTAAAGGGCTCTTGTCCAAAACAATAGGTCGTGGATATCAGGTCTCAACAAGTCGTTCTTACGGCTCTACTAGCAAGACTGGTGAAGTTAACCTCCTCGAGCCATCTAAGAAGAGTACCCCTCCAAAGAAATTCACAAATCTAGGGGATACATATTCCAACGCTCTGAAAAGGTTAATGAAGCTGGGCAAACTTCAACCCATAGGCCCTACACCCGAACCATAAAAGAAATCCAAATTCTGGGATGAGAATTCGTACTGCGAATACCATAGAGGTAAGGGACATGATACAGATAAATGCTACAAACTGAAAAATGTACTTCAAGATATGATTGAAGACGGTCGCCTACCAATACCACCTGGAGGTAAGCCTAATAACACTCAGAATCCTCTTGGAGTTCTGATGATCACAAGTGACGAATCTATCTTAGATTGCTCACATCTTATCTCCCCAAAAGAGGTGATCAACGGGATATGGACGGATAACGAGGAGGATGTCTACCTCCAGGATCTTCCCTTAATCAAGAGCGCCGAAAGCATCATAGATGAGATCATTGCCACACTGGACACAGAAACCAACACCAATCAGCAGAAAGGATGGATAAAATCGATCAAGTGGACAAACAATCAAGGAAGACTCTTCAAGCTCACTACTGGAGAAGGAGAGATGTTCAAAGGAGAACCAGAAGACGATGAATTCGAGTCAGAGTTAGAGTCGGAGTCAGAGTCGGAGTCTAGATAAGTTCCTAGAGAGTCTCCTCCTGTCGTCATTCCCACTCCCCTCGTTTCTCCTAGCCTAATGTCTAATAGCAACAGTAGTTCGGGAAACATCCCAACCACTGTCCCTTTACCGCCACTGACCACATATCAGATGGCTTCTTTGTTTCAACTTTTCTCAAATCTTAATATGAATAAATCAGGTTCTGCTTACTCTTCGTGTTATCTTGAATGCAATTCTGTTCACGATGATAATGAGAATGACCCTGACCCTGACTCAATCGAAATACCTCCCTACATAACCAAAGAAATACTACAAGAGGGGGAAGGGAGACCAGTGATAGAAAATACTGAACCCATCAACGTAGGAACTGAACTAGAACCCCAAGAACTTAGGATAGGGACAACCTTAAGCCCCACCGAAAATGCCAATTTCATAGACCTCCTACACGAGTTCAAAGACGTTTTTGCTTGGTCCTACAAAGATATGCCAGGGATCGACAGGGACATTGCAGAGCATAAAATCCCAATCAAACCAGGTTTCAAACCCGTAAAACAGAAGCTTCGACGAATGAGGACAGAATGGGCTCTCAAGATCAAAGAAGAGGTCGATAAACAATTCAAAGCCGGATTCATCAAAGTTTCCGAGTACTCAGACTGGGTAGCTAACATAGTACCCGTACCCAAAAAGGATGGAGAATCCGTGTTTGTGTTGATTTTAGAGACTTAAACAAAGCAAGTCCTAAAGATGACTTTCCTCTACCACATATCGACATATTAGTAGACAATACGGCAGACCACGCATTGTTATCCTTCATGGACGGATACGCGGGATATAAACAGATCAAGATGGCCTTGGAAGACATGCATAAGACCGCCTTCGTCACTCAATGGGGAACCTATTGCTACACGGTCATGCCGTTTGGGTTAATTAACGCCGGAGCTGCATACCAACGCGCCGCAACTACACTCTTACATGACATGATGCATAAAGAAGTTGAGGTATACGTAGACGACATGATTGTCAAGTCCAAGGAAAGAGAGGACATATTGCGAACCTTCGCAAATTCTTCTCAAGGCTACGGAAGTACAACATGAGGCTCAATCCTCAGAAATGCGCATTCGGAGTAACATCTGGCAAACTCCTGGGATACGTAGTCAGCCAACGAGGTATAGAAATAGACCCTTCAAAGATCAAAGCTTTAATCGAAATGCCGCAACCTCAAACAGAGAAAGAAGTTAGGGGATTCCTAGGCAAGGTACAATACATAAGCCGATTCATATCAAAGCTCACCATGATCTGCGAACCCATATTCAAGAAGTTAAAGAAAACAGATCACACCGTGTGGGATGGTGATTGTCAGAAGGCTTTCGACCGAATCAAGGAAATACTAGCCAAACCGCCAGTGCTCATGCCACCCCAACGAGATCAACCTCTTGGTTTATATCTCACGGTAACTAAAACGGCCATGGGCGCCATGCTAGCTCAAACTGTAAGAAAAGAAGAAAGAGCCATCTACTACCTTAGTAAGAAGTTTTTGGAGTACGAGTGCAAATACACGCCACTCGAGAAGACATGCCTCGCTCTTGTGTGGGCAACAAAGAAGCTACGCCATTACATGCTTAGCTACTCCGTCAAGATATTCTCTAAAATGGATCCTGTCAAATACCTCTTCGAGAAACCCGTTCTCAATGGACGTCTAGCGAGATGGACCTTGATGCTCTCAGAGTTTGATCTCAAGTATGTACCTTTGAAAGTCATAAAAGGGCGCGCCGTTGCCGAATTCTTCGCAAAAAATCCCATCAATGATACACAAACGATAGACACCTGGTCGTTTTTGGATGAGGATATACTCCAGACGGATGTAGACTCCTGGGACCTCTATTTTGATAGGGCATCAAACTTAAGAGGATTTGGAATAGGAGTGTTGCTCATTTCTCCTGAAGGCGAGCATACACCAATCTCTGTCAAACTCAACTTCGAGGTGACAAATAACGATGCAGAATACGAAGCCTGTCTCATTGGATTGCAAGCGGCAGTAAGTTTAGGCATCAAGAATCTTCGAGTACATGGGGATTCCTCTTTGATCATCAATCAAATCACGGGATCTTGGAAAATCCGAAGCGAAAGCCTAGCACCTTATCAAGCCAGAATAGACCAAGTCGCCAAATTCTTCGATCAAGTAACCTACTTACATCTACCTCGAGAAGAAAATCAATTTGCGGATGCTCTTGCAAAACTCGCATCTTTGATTAATATGCCGGATAGCATGGTAGAAATGCCTTTATGCATCGAACGACGGTCAGAACCAGCTTACGTGCACCAAATCACCGATGAAGAGGAAATTACATAGGAACCTTGGTTCCAAGCAATCCTAAACTTCAAACTCCATGGCACCTATCCACCAGAAATGGACAAAAGGGGACAACGCGCCATCTGTTTCCTAGCTTCCCAATACGTCCTCATGCAAGGAGAGTTATACAAAAGAACACCTCTTGGTGTAATTCTACGTTGTCTTGATCATTCACAGGCACGGAAAGTGATGGAAGAAGTCCATGATGGAGAATGTGGCCCTCACATGAGTGGACCCATGATGGCAAAGAAAATCACACGTTTAGGATATTATTGGACCACGATGGAATCTGATTGCATCAAATATGTGAGACATTGCCATAATTGTCAAATCTTCGGGAATGTGCAACATGTTCCTCCTTCATTGCTTTACATCATGACATCTCCCTGGCCATTTTCTGCTTGGGGAATTGACATCATCGGTAAAATCACTCCAGCCGGAACAGGAGGTCACTGTTTCATCCTAGTAGCAATCGATTATTTCACCAAATGGGTAGAAGCGGCTTCCTACACCAGTCTTACGAGGCAAAGTTCATACAAACCAATATCATCTGTCGATATGGTTGCCAACATGAGATCATTAGTGACAATGGATCACATTTCCAAGATGAGACTGAACAATTGCTAGCCAAGTACAAAATTAAGCATCACCACTCCTCGCCATATAGACCACAAACCAATGGCGCGGTAGAAGCAGCAAACAAAAATGTTGTCACGATTCTCAAGAAAATGATTGACAACTATAGAGATTGGCCAAGCAAGATACCCTTTGCTTTATGGGGATACCGTACATCAGTTAGGACGCCCACTGGGGCTACTCCTTTCTATTTGACCTACGGCATGGAAGCCGTACAACCAGTCGAGCTAGAAATACCATCCTTGCGTATTTTACTCGAAAGTCAAATCATCCCAGAAGCCGAGTGGAAGAGGGATAGATATGAAGAACTCATCCTCCTGGATGAACGAAGGTTACGTGCATTACATAATGTGCAAACATACCAGGCGCGTATCAAACGAGCCTTCAACAAAAGGGTTAAGCCAAGGAATATCAAGGAAGGAGACTTAGTCCTCAAATCCATTAGGGCTCTTTTACCTGTCGATCCACGAGGAACATTCAAACCCAATTGGGCCGGGCCTTTCCTAGTCAAGTCCATACTTCCAGGGGGTGCGGTTAGGATCACACACCTAGACGGGAATGAATTTGCCAACCCAACAAACCTTGACCAACTAAAACATTACTACGCCTAGAATAGGAGCAAAAAACGCGCCTCGCGTGACCTCACGTGTCGCTCTTGTGGCACGAAATAAACGGCCCCTGGCCAAGCTGAATCAAGCTAATGTCATCTTGCTCTTGCACTTTGACAATTTGTCATTCTCATATCATCAAATAAACTAAATCGCGTTTTAGGAGTAAGTAAAACTCATGCTTATTTTCTAAAGTTCATTACAAGCTCTTGCTTAGAACAATTATTCTTCTACATTTACTCGAACTACGCGCAAGGGTTTGATTTTTTTTAAATGAATACGTAGGCAATCCTTCACGGGATACAACCCATTTAATTATTTTAAATGTAAATAGGACATCTGCGAATGCATTTGAAATTCGACAAGAATAATGAAAAGAAAAATCACGACGGTTTCATAACCATTTAACCTTTTTTATTTCATTAATAATAATAGTACGTTACATAATAAAAATAAATAGGCTAGGATTCTAAAAACTCCACCTTCTTATTACAATAATAATAATAAATAATAATAAAGACTTAGGCTACTCTTCCATTTTCCCTTTGCTTTTGTCATTTCTATCATACTTCTTGTCCCGACCTCGAGCCGGACGCTCTTGCGTCACTTCAGACCTAATCACCAATGGTCTCTCTCGTGGTCTCGCTTTGTCATTCTTGTCAACCACCATCTCGACGGCAGGAGAAGTCTTCGGTTTCTTCGAAGGATGAACAACTCGAAACCTGGCTTCTTCCTCTCCCTCAATCAGATGCGTCTCCTTCTCCTTTTCCACCTCGCGAACCTTGTAGTCGACAGGTTCACGCTTCCTCAACCTCTCGCGCTCCTCCGGAGTAGCAGCTTTCCTCCACCGCAGATAGGAATCTGACACCCATAGAGCACTGACAGAAGAATTCAAGAACCAAATGTTCCTCTGAGCCCATTTGATGGCCCATTCTCTTCGACTCTCAGTAGTAAGCGCCACGGCAGTCTACGGGACAGTATCAAGCTTCGGAATCATCTGCTTCAATCCAACCTGCCTCATCAGCCTCTCCGGGAAAATGCATACCACAAACTCCAAGCCGGGAATGCGAACAGATCGGGTAGGGTCCAGGGAAGATACTCTAGTGACAGATTTGAGATGCCACCATGGTACGATCCATCTGATTAAGGGGCCATCTTCGCTCTTCAGTTTATTCTCCCAATAATTGCAAACTCGAGTGAAGTCCACCATGTAAAGCCTGGTCCTCATTGCAATTGAGCGAGCATGATAAGCAGGAACATTAGCTGGGGGCTCGATCAATCGAAGACGTTCCATAAGCCAGACCTACCAAAAGCAGGTATTATTAAAAAAAAAAAAAAAAAAAAAAAAAAAACCGAATGAAAAATGAACGAAAAACGAAAAAAAAAAAAAAAACAACGAACGAAAAAAAAAGAAAGAAAAGAGTTCTTTTCACCTGCAAAATAATGGGACTTCCCAGATAGAGTGGGTCGCGATTAGCTTTCCTGTTATCCAAGCCCAATAGGATCTCTCCTAAACAAAGACAAGCTAGGCTCCTGCGCAGCTCCATTTGCTCAATCAAGCTCAAGAGACGAGGGTCGCCTCTCATATCCTCATCAACATGCCCTTGAAGGACATACACATGTAATAGGCAAAACTCGAATGCCCTTCGCCTCGCAACATAAGAGATAATGGGATCAGCCCTATTGATAAAGCGATCGATGAAATCCAACATTCGCACTCCATTAGAAGTCACAAGACGGTCAACATCAACTCTGGCCAATCCAAGCAAGTCTCTAAACTTATTCTTATACCCTTGAGCAGTGGAGGGAATAGCAGGCAAATGGTCCGGATCCCATCCACCAATCGCAGCAATCTCCTCGGGAAATGGTCAAATGTCGCCTCCAGGGAAGGCAAATACATGATAATTCGGGTCCCAATAGTCAAGACAAGCATCTAAGAACGGTTTGACTACCTTGATCAACTTCAAGCTCAAAAGCGCTCCAAAATTATAAGCACCCATGTCGTGTTTCTCCACGTTGGAGAACTCATTTGTCCATTCTTTTAGACGAATCTCAAGAGTATTCATGATGTATGCTTATTTTGGGAAATTTGTGTAATAAGACGGAAGAATTATGTGAATAAAACCTCCCTCGACGTCTCTATTTATACTAAAAGTTGTTTCCTAAAATCCGTCAGAACGGACGCACTGGGGAACAGGCGCAGCAGGTGCTGCGCCTCTTCGAAGGGACGCACTCTTCTGCGCGCCTCTTCCTCAAAGACCCTTTTTGTGATTTTCCGCGTTGGATCTTTCCTAAATTCCTCAACGAATAATTTCCTATTCATACGGGTTATTATTTTGGTAAAGGCGTCCGGTTGCCATATTTCGTTTTTCCTAATTTCGTGGATGCGCATCTCGAGACGATATCGACATTTTCGTCATTTTAGCACACTTGTACATTTCTTTTAATTTTCTTTTTTTGGGGAATCATTTCACCAATTTAATCTAATTTATTCTTTTTTCAAATCTATACATTTTTGTATTTAATTTAATTATATCATTTTTTCAACTTATACATTTCTTTTTACTTTTTCTTTTTGGGGAATCATTTCACTCTCCATTTCAAACTTATATGATTTTATTTTTTTCTTTTTTTAGGGGGTAACCCTCCCTACCGTCCAGTCATTTCCGACCAAATTTTGGCAATTCCCGACCAAATTTTTGCATTTTCATTCTGGTCATTTTTTTTTGCTTTTTTCAAGTCATTGTTTGGCGCTAATTTAGGCCATATGTACAAATATATGTTCTATGTGATTTCTGTGTAAATTTCGGCAGCATGACGGCGTAAACCGTCATCTACCAAACCTGTCCAAAGCTAACCTGCAGGTACAAACAAAGCAACCCAGCAGAAAAGGCACTCAGGCCATGATATATACGATCAAAAAGGGATATGTACACCAAACTGGGGGCTCGAGCCCCAAAACAAGATCCAAATGTCCAAAAGTGGGTCCTAAAATGTATGAATGTACAGAAATACAACCAAAAAAACAAGAAGCAACACGAAAGCTAATGTTGGTCGCCGTATAGCTCAACAACTCTCGCCTCGAGAGCAGCAACCTCGGCGTCGCGAACCTCGAGCTCCCTCAGCAGGCGAGCCGTCTCCTCCCGGGACTGGGCAAGCTCTCGCTCCAACTCACGCTCCCTCTGCAAACAACAAAACTGGCTCATGTCAATCACTCCAAACATGAAAGAAGATTAGAAAATTCAAAAATAAAGTAAACGGAAGGTTCATACCTGACGTCCTCGGCCACCAGCAAGTGCCTCGACGGCAGTAGCCCGTAGCCGGTTGGCTACCCTCCACAAAGCCACGAACTGAGATGGCGCAACCTACATTTCAAAAGAAAGGTTCTTAGCAATTGGACAAACTTGAGAAAATGCGTTCTTACGCAAAACTACACGAGTTAGAAGACTCACCCTCCGAATAAGATGCTGCCACTAGTCCAGGCCAGCATCTCTCATCGCCGCGTCAAAGTCACGTAGCTCGGAGATCGTCGTCATCCTCGTCGTGTCGGTGTACTCAAGGGTCTCGGGGTACTCTGGGGGCTCGATGCTCGCCGCCTCGACCTCCTGCAAGGTCAAATGACTTCCGTTAACCGATGATCTTTCATCACATGCTCAAACAATCAAAAATGAAGGAGGATAAGGCACTTACCACAACCGGCCAGTACGCCAACCTCCCGCAGAGGAACGCTGAGTAGTCCTCACCAGGAAAAAGGAGGGCGTCGCCACCGACGCCAGCCAGGTCAGCCTCCCTCTCAGCCTCAGAAGGCTCCCTAAAGATCGTCCGAGGAGGATCGATGTGAACCGTCAAGACGTCCCGAGAGCACTGACGAGCCAAGCGCTCACCCAAGTACCACACAGGACCCATCGACGTCCTCAGCAGCAGCTGGCTCGAGCTCCTAGGTCGAAGTACCTCAGCCACGAAAGGAGGAGCGCCAGCGTACTCCTCCCAAGGCCTGGGCACCCACCAGAAGAAGCAAACGAAGGGTCATTCTTATGATCAATTCTAAAAGTAAATAAAAAGAGAAACAAACGAAGGTGAAATACTCACGCCGTCCAGCTGAAGAGCGTTCACCTCCCGCCGACAAACGTCGTGGAAGGAACGCCGACTCCTCGTGCGGCACATCACCCAATCCCTCACAACGGGATAGGCCTTCTCCACCGGCTCCGTCCTCTTGGGCGCGAGGCCCGGAAAGTAGGAGTACACCCACGCTTGTAAATCAAGATAATCAATAACGATCTCTCGTGATTTGACAAGAAAAGGAAATGATCTTTCATGAGAAGAAGCGAAGGTTCATACCTCCAACAGCAGTTCAGGGCCGACAGCAGCAGGAGAAGTCCCCTTCTCCATCAACTCCGGACGAACCATGGCCCTTATGAAGCGGATGAGGACCGCAAAACCAGCAGTGACCCAGTCCCAATGGCCTAGGTCGCTCAGGTCAGAAAGAAAGGGAAGAAGCTTCGTCGAAAGCCTCTCCCCCTTGTCTCCGAGATAAATCGAAGACAAGAACCACCAGAGCCACAAGCGGACTCTCTGCTCCGCAGTGCAGGGAGGAGGAGCCGTCTCCCTCCCCTCGATCACCACCAACGTCGGGGTCTTCCCCGCGAAGTAGTCCCGCACGTAAGAACTAGGCACCAAGCCAGGTACCGCAGCCACCAAGGCGCCGAACGCTCCCCGATCGATCATGGCTCGCTCCTCAGCCGACCTCTCGTAGCACCCCATCGCCGTCGTGTAGCCAGAGAACGACCTGATGTTCCCGGCCTCCTATGTTTATTTGAAACAAAAGCTATCTTTAGCTCAAATGAAGAAGAAAAGGAATGACAAACAGAAATGAAAGAAGATGAATGAAGAGTTATGAATCCTGTTTACCAAGCTCTTCACCGTCCTGTAGGACAGGTGACACTCCGAAGCCCAAAGCAGGTGCCTACTGTTCCAGGTCTCAGCCCACGCAGGTGCTCCCCTCAGATGGCAGCTACCCCGTCTAACGTTGGGCTGTCTCGGGACCTCCTCCTCCTTAGCAGCCTCCTCCTCTCGGACCTCGTCCTCAGCAGCCATCACCGCAGCGGTGAAAGCCTCCTCCAATGCTTCCTCAAGCACCTGAGAAGGATCGACAGCAGTGTCCACATCCATGAGATCTCTCCCAGATGTAGAAGCCTCATCACCTGCAAAATTAAAGTAAATTTAGGCCGCGTCAGGTGACGACAAGCCTTGATTAGGGGATTTTCGAGTTTTCGGAGCTCCGAAATCGCTCTTTTCTCGCCATTTTTGGCAATTTTCCCACAGACCCGTCCGCTCTTGTGGTAATTTGGGTCAAGTCAAGCCTAAGTTGAAGCCTAGTCATGGGTTCGAGTCGGAATTTCGACAGCATTTCGTTATAACGGCGATTATGCCCTAAAAAGTGTCCTGAAAAAGCCGTCACAAAAAAAAATTCTGAGATGGTAGGAAGTTTACCCATAACACAAGGATTCCAAATATCGAGTTTCGTCGCAAATGGGCAATCCTAAGGCTATTTTCGAAGCGATTTACGGTTTAGCTGTGACACCGTCTCAATTTCACTCAAATGCTCAAAACATAACGAAAATTCGAAACAAATACATGGTTATGATCCTTATACTACCAATTGGCCTTTTACAAAGTCAATTTCGCAAGGCAAAGTCGTTTGGGGGAAAAGCCCCAAATTTTTGACTAATTAAGGTCGAAAACCCTAATTTTGTCGATCCCATTTGATCAAATACAGAAGATAAATGCAAGATTGATACACATACCTCGATTAGTCATGGCAAATGCAAGCTTTTGGATCAAATTTTGACGAAAATGGTTGGAATTTGTGAGAGAAATTGAGGAATTATGTTTCGAACAAATGAAATGAACCCTCTGTTTTATCGGGTTTTTACGCAGAATTGCCACATCCAGGAATAGACGCAGCAGGTGCTGCGCCTCTTCCAAGGGACGCAGCTCTTGCTGCGCCTCTTCCTCAGCTTTCCTTCATACGAATTTTTAAAAATTCGTTATGAATTCGTTATTTTGTGGGCCCATCTTTGGTGCGCCTCTTCCTTGATGCCATATCGCATATTTGGTCCGTTTGACGTATATTCTTCGCCCAAATCCACATCTTCCAAGCTAACAACAAATTATGGCTTTATTCTTGTCCAGAACCTAGCTTGTCACAACGAGCGTTCCTTCTTTGACAGGTGTTTCGACACACCTTTATCCTGTTCCCCCAGCGAGAGTACACGGATAGACATTCCCTCTCGAGAGATGGAGATCAGTTCTCGATTATGTTCCCCCAGCGAGAGTACACAGATAGACATTCCCTCTCGAGACATGGAGATCAGTTCCCGATTATGTTTCCCCGGCGAGAGTTCACGACCGACAGTCATTCTCTCTCGAGACATGGAGATCAACATCGACCCCAAATCCTTTCTAAATTTGTTTGAAGCTGAACACAAGCAGATTTCTCCCAGCAGTTCCAGACTGTGTCCTGCTGTCTTCTCCCAATATCGCGTATTGTTTTCCCTGGAGTTTCAAGGAATTTCAGGTATGGTCTCTTCTTATGGCTGGCGAGCCTCCTCACGTAGTCTAATGGACTTTAAACGACCCTCCCCGATAGTCGACAGAATCTAAATGTTCCCGACGACAGGTCCTTGGCTCAGACCCCTTGAGTCGCCTCGCGTCGCCATAGTCGTCAGGTTGTAATCTTCGATTGACCTGTTGGCTATACTTTGACTTTCGCCTTGTCCAAGCCTCAGTCAAAGTAGGGGCTCTGTAGATACCTCATTTCTGCACCTCCCGTAAACCACCCGGTGATGATTGGGCCGCATGTTTGGTACGCGGAACGATTTATGACAGTTCGTAAGTTTATCGTCAAGTGATCGCTCAAACATTTATGTCTACCTCTTAATTGTCATGTACGTGTCGATACGGTCGTTTTGGCAGTAATTAGAGTACATTTGGAGTCCGGGCCTAAAACCGTCTTCATTTTCTGATAACCGTTAAAATGCCGAGTCAGAATGTTCTGGAATGTTCCGGATATTTCTATTCCATATTTTATAAATCTTTTAGTCTTTGGTAAACAATTTCCCGTGATATTCACACAAAATATTAAGCAAAAAAAAAATTATTCCGTTATTCCATAAACTAAACACGGAAATCTTTCTTTCGCAGGGGGAAACCACTTGGGAAAGGAAGCAGCAAGTGCTGCGCCTCTTCCAAGAGACGCAGTGCCTGCTGCGCCTCTTCCCAAGTCCTTTTCTGCGTATTTTTCGTATCTTTTCATATCTTTTCGAGATTCACTTCCAAAGTTTCTCCGAAACCCCTATTTCCTCTGTGTGATTAGTATAAATAGAGACCTTCGGTCTCACATATTTCTCACGCGAGTGTCCGCCCTTTCTCTTCTCCCTTTGCATTCTAGACCACGTTCTTACTTTTTGGCGCCTACGTGCTTGAACATTCGACCACGTAAGCTCGGATCTTTCTGAGTACCAGCCTCGTTTTGCATGACCGACCAATTTGACCAACTCCACAATAATCAACATTAATCAATCTTAGTCGTTTTCCTCTTACGAGGGCACTTTCGTTTACATTCGAGTCGAGCATCACTAAACGTATACTTAGTTCATCTCGTTTCGTCAAACATGTAAGTCTGAGGGTGTAAATCCTTCTTTTATTTATTGTTATTTATTTATTGTAATCATATTGTAAGATTTATGTCGAAAATATGTATAAAACCGATTTCTAAAACCATGCTTTAAATCCTTTTTACGAATTACAAGAAGATGACCGTCGAGAATGGACGCAGCAACTGCTGCGCCTCTTCGTGAGGCTGCCGCAGTTCCTGCTTCCTTTCTTCTTCCTTCGTCCTTGGATGATTCGTTTGTTTTATTTCTTTCTTCAATTGTTCATTGTTCATATGACAATTCAAGCATAATAATTCTAATATGTAATATATTCATCATTAATACTTAATTAAACACGTAATTCTCGACTTAAATCCCAAGTAATTCATATTTGCGAGTTTTCGTCATTAAAATCAAGTTCGGGTTTTAGAGGTTCGATTCATCAATATTGAGTCTCTGGAATTCGTCGTTGATATATTTTTCATCTGTTGTTCGTCATATCCATCATTGGTTCGTCAATAATAACCTAATTAATTTGTTTAGTTCTTAATTTGTTAATTAATCCGTTGAAATATTGTAATAATTCGTTCTAATCGGTTTCATCCATGTTTATTGCTTTCATGACCCTCAATCACATGTAAATAATCTGCTAATCACTTTCACCCGAGTCAAATAGTATAATCAAACCTTAAGATCACCAACGAACATTAACGATTTGCAATTCCGGCTTCACAGCCAGAACCGAGCCAAGGAACAGACGCAGCAACTGCTGCGCCTCTTCCAGAGGGCGCAGCTCTCCTGCGCCTGTTCCTGGTTGATTTCTGTCTCTGAACTCCCGTCTTGCTTTGACCTAGTTTTAGCTTACGTATTAATTAACTACTATTCGTATTATCACCCTAATTCCTATTCGTTTATTTATTTATTTATTTATTTCTCAAATTATCCGTTTTAAAAGTATTTTCGACATAAATCATTTAATCCATTGTAATTATTGTAATTTTCTTTGTTGTATTTATTATATTTCTTGTCTTGTATTGCATTGTATGTTTTCACATGTAATCGATCCTAAATCTCAATTTTGACCCAATTGTATGTTAAATTACGTGATAACCGACTTAGTATTAATTCTTCACATGTTAGGATTAAAACGTTGGATGTTGCATTGCATGCATATAATCGACAATATATCGAGTATAGATAATTTCCCTAATCATTAGTAGAGGCCGCTATCGAGGCGGGCGGGATTAGGTGTTCGATCAAAAGAGCTTTCTAATACGTACCCTCACCCCTTACTCCAGATCTCTGTTAACATCCGTGTTCATTGGCATCCACGAGAGTCATTCTAGACATAGAATGCTAAGGGTAACGAGTTCTTGGTGTTCATGTCACTACTTTGTGTCTTGACATGGCACGAGGTATTCGAACGGTTTCAAATTTTCCACAATAAATTGGTGGCGACTCCACAAATGCAAACGCTTGTTTCCCAAGCGCCCCCGTGGGCCCGCGTCCACAATACCATATCAATTACTACATAATCTATAATCCGTACTTAATATTGTATATAACTATACATCTCAACTTAATTGAAATGGCATGACTTACCATGCTTAGCCTATGAAAAGGCCTTAGTTAGCAAGTTTTAGCAACACTTTGCACTTTCCCTAACGTTATACGATTTCCCTTTGTATAATCTTTATTATAACAACTTTTTGAGTACATGTCCAGATCCAATCTAGAGATAGGTTCCTTAGCCTTGGAATAACTCCCACTGTCCTCACAGTGTGTAGGGATAGGACCGTCGGTCGTTGGAACAAACTACCATGGTTTCTCCAATTCATAAAACTGAATCCTAATATCCCTTCCTTCTTGCATATGTCATTATTGCAAGTGTACTCAATTTCCGTTGTGTATATCTCATTGTTCAACTGTCTAGGATATTTCTAGTAGATATCCTCCTTAAATAATATAGCCAAGATGGTTCTCTAACCATCCTTTATGTGTTTAGAATATGGTTCTAGTGTAACTCCTTGCACAAAAATCCATCTCAATTCTAAATGCTTAGCTTCATGTTTTTAGTACTTCCTGAGTACTAACTAATGAACTATGTGGCTATATAGAGACTTCTCTCATAGATTGCAATTGATAAAATACAAACTTAATTAGACACAATCTATTTGATTATCGCAGCCTATAGTAATTCTAACCCTGTCGGTGAAAGTATTAATTCGCTACACTAGTTAACAATTCAGGCCTAAATCAATTAACTAGAAGAAGAACAATAATCAAACGATAACTTATGCAATATTACTAGCAATCAATTAATATTCCCCTTTCTAATTTACCTAGATCCCCTTCATCCTAGATGAGGGATTTAGCTACTCATAACGAATCTAACAACAACAATAATGATAATTGAAAACATGATTAATGATATGAAATAGCAACAACTAATTAAAAGCATAAAACTAGAATGAATAATTAATGAAGAATGATTAATACCGTAGCAATCAACAAGGAAAGATTAAGAACCAGAATTCAAAGCTAAACCAGTTTTCAGCCGTCCTAAGTAAAATAAAAGCGTACCCTAATAATAATCTACGAGTTTAGAATTTATATTGCAAAATAAGTGTTTTAGGAAAATACGGAAATTAATCCGTCAGCAAGGATCCTCGATCGAGCCTAGCAGCACTCGATCGAGGATGATTACTCGATCGAGCTTTAGTGGACTCGATCGAGGAACCAGCTTCACAAGCATGTTCTCGTCTTTCCTTCACTTCTAATCTTCAAGTCACCTCGTTCCTCGTGCCATGCTTCGTGTATTCCGCTATGCCATATCCGCAATGCTCATCTTAGCTCGATTATCCTCATAATGCGTCATTTCTACATTAAAACATAAAATAGCGGCAGTATCGACAATTCACTATAAAAGAGCATATAAATGACATAAAGGCACGGAAACGGTATATAAAACGCTATGAAAGGAGTTATAAAAGTGTATATAAAAGTGATACATCAAACTCCCCCAAACCAAACCTTTGCTTGTCCTCAAGCAAAGCACTCAAAACATACAAAAAGACTAACACACAAATTGTGAATGAATAACTTAGAGCAAATGTCTAGGCACATACAAATCCCAGCTATCCATATCTATAACAAAGTAATGACCAAAAATTTGTATCGATAAAACAAATTCAAAGGTACTGGTAAAAGATTAACGCAACTCAACTCAAGATGTAACATGATACCGAGACTCAGCCAAATGCTTTTCAACCTTGCAAGACAAATTTGTTGGATTCTCGCGGTTTCACTCATGCACTCATAAGGGGTGAGATATATGTAAGATAGAAAGAATAAAGACACTCACTCAACTTATGAAACATCCATGCAATCTAATGTGATAGTAATTTCTCCAACTAGTGCGCATTCACAACATAGACTAAGTACATGAATCGAGGACAGAATGGTGGCAAATGGGCATCGGTATAGAAGTGGTTTGTGCAAAAGCACATATGGATATGTGAGGCTAAGACGGTAGTCGCAGCGCTAAACCAATAACCACACCTAATAAAAAATAATACAACCATCCAACTAGAGAAATTATCTCAACATTGACAACATATGAGAGAATGTAAAAACTCTCCAAAAGTGCATTAGACTCTAACATTTACCACTTATGATCTCCTAACAAAACCGATTAAGCAATTTCTTTTTTTTTTCTTCTTTTTTTTCTTCTTTTTCTTTTTCCTTTTTTTTTCTTTTCTTTCGGAATTTTCGATTTTTTTTTTCTTTTTTTTTTCTTTCTTATTTGCTTCATAATATTCTTTTTCAACATAGGAGATCACACAATTGCTATAAAAATGAAAGCTATTACCCACATGACATAAAAGTCCCAACCCAACCAAAGTAGCTATAACAATATAAGACTCAAGCAACTGCGACTGTCCCGAAAAGGTAGGCAAATTCTGGAATGTAGCTATGAAATAGGATATGAAATGGCTACATGGTTCAAACGGGCTAACAAAACAGGGTAATGTATGGCATATTTGAACAATAAGAATCACCTTTCCTCATGTACTCAATCATATGAATGCGCAAAAAGCTAAGAAACTAATGTCACACTTATGCAGTTTGATATTACATATTCCACAAGGAGACCACACTCTTTAGCCTAAATAACAAATGAGACCAGTTTATTAATGTTCCTGGCCTAGGAAGCTCTAAAGACCTCAGAAATTTAAGTGGTTTACCAATAAAATATAGTCAAATTTACTCGGCATAAGGTATATTGTGACGGTCAAGACTTGAGTTAAGAGCTTTGTTTATCATAGCTAACAGGTCAAAATAATGTACATGGATAACTAAACGGGATTCAAATGCAAAGACAAAGCAAATTGTCATCATTGCTAAACAATTCACCAAGACTCGACTCTAAATAAATAAATAAAAACATGTTTTTGTATTTTATAAATTTTTTAATTTTTATGGATTTTTTTTTTAAACACACAACAATAAATAAACACATAACAGAAATAAATATTCTCCCCAAAACCTAAATGTCACAGTGTCCTCATTGTGACGCCTACAACATAGCAATCACACAGAAAATCCAGCAACCTATGGGACACTACTAATAAAGGGAAGAGGGGAAAATAAGAAATACAATAAAATAAAAACAAAGAAAGATAATACCAGCTGTGTAGCAAAAGCTCCCCCAAACCAGCTGGAAAATGAGGGATGTAGTGACCAGCTGTCACTACTGTGCACCATCATCATCATCATCAACATTGGCTTTATCAAAGCCATCAATCTCCTCGAACATGGCCAACAGCTCAGGGTCCTGAACTCGACCCCCACGGCCTCTAGCTCGACCAGCCTATCTACCACGACCTCTACTATGGCCACCTCCAGGAAAAGCTGCTGCAACAGAAGTAGAAGCTGCAAACTGGCCAAATGGCCCTCTCTGTGACAAAGGAACACCCACATCCTCTGGAAAAACATTGTAGGGCTGGTGAGGACGAATAGGAGTGTAAAAGGAGCGACCCAAGGCACCATACTCCGTACTAAACTGCCCAAACTCATCAGGGGTCACACCATAAAGGTGGAAGACACGGCTATCATCAGCAGGTGTGGTGTAGTAGCTCGGAGAAGCACCCGTGTATTGCCCCCCCAGCAAGAGTAACAGCCTCCATTTGCTCCTACAAACGCCGCTCAGTCAAAGCGGTGTTAATACCCTCATGTATCCTCACCTCCCTCGCAAGTACTGGGTCAAAGTGATAACCATGGGAAGGAAAGGTTGTAGGAGGAGGAGGAGGACGGGGCTGGTAAGAACCAGGCCAGTGAGTGGCAGGCTGACGACGTCTCCGGCGCCCACCAGTAGTAGCAGTCGTACTAGAACCAGGTAAAGTAACCAGAAGATCGTCTGATATCAAATAAGTGGCAGGGGCAGGTCTCAATATAGTTGTACTCTCCTCAAGAGGAGGAATAGCCGGCAAACGATCATTAGGCAAAAGCATATAAGACTAACCACGCACTCTCCAATAGTGGTCCCTCCCACCCCGAATGTCAAGGTAAGAGATATCATAGCGTAGGTGGTCATCATCTACCAACGGCTCATGGTCATCCATCGGCTACAACCTCTCGATCGAGTACGTTAGGTACTCGATAGAACACTTATCAAAAAGGCACATTCGATCGAGTAGAAAAAGGAGTCGATCGAACACTATAGTACTCGATCGAGTACTTTCTAGCGCGCAACTCCTGCTTTGCGCACTGAACTTCAAATGGTTGCCATTTCTTCGTTACTTGGGCAAACAGAGTGTTTCTTGTGGCGTTGGAAAGCTAAGAAGACAAACTTTCATCTCCAATTGGAATCCTCTGAAAATATGTGGTATAACTCGAGATATGGCTCTTCAAATTAGGCACTAATAATTTAAAGTTCTTCCCTTGCTCGCCTAGCTGTCTTACTTCTTTGCGCATCTCAAAATAGTAGTCTTCAAGCTCCGACTCAACTCATCTCCTAAATGCATGCATAGGGACATGTATAAAGCTTAATTATGCTCCTTTCTGGTTCATACCTGCAAATAATACAAGAAAAACCAAAGTAGACTATCCGGGGGACATTTGTAGCTAAACACTACTAAATATGCATAGAAATGCATGCAAATATGATACAAAAAGTCTATATAAAATGCACGCATCAAACTTCCCCAAACCAAACCTTTTCTTGTCCCCAAGCAAACTATATGCAAATCTAATGGAACAGAAAAGAAAACTCAGAGCTAGCTACAAATTGTCCACTTAAACCAATTTAATGCAGCAGACTAACACTTATAGCAAAAACTGTCAAATGCAAACGAGTTGTAGGATGTTTATAATAAATCTGAACCGTCGACCTTGCAAGACCTTTGATGATGGACTCTCGCGGGTCACTCTTCTCTCATGAAGCAAAGGGTGAAAGTATATGTGTAAGAGAAGAAGAGAAAAATAGTCACTCACCTAAACTGCGACCTACATAACATGCATGCAACAAAAATGATAGACGATTCTAGTACCATACATACATTCCAACCAACAATGTCCGTCACAGCCGAGGGCTTACAAAAGATATGGGAAAGTGGGGTTACAGGTGAGAAAAGGCAAAACAGATTATGGAAATGTGGAGGTAAAGCGTCAAGCTAGCACCTAACAGGACCATATAAAACCATCTGAATCTCAGCTGACTAGAAAATAAAGTACAAGTGCCCTTCATTGGCACACAACTCACTACCCAATACACAATCTCCTCAAAAAGATATAAATAAAAACGGAGGAGTAAGACCGTCACAAAATCAAATTAAGCACAAACGGTCTCTTTTTCTGAAACCAACTCAACTTTTTCTTTCTTTTTTCTTTCTTCCTTCTTCTGTTTTCACGTGATTTTCTTTTTTTTTTTCTTTTTCCACGTCTCTTTTTTCTTTCTTTTCCTCATTCTTTCTCATTTTTTACCAACTCCGTACAAATAACAAACGAGCCAAACTCGCAACAATGATAAATATACCACAAAAGTCACACTAAACTAGCTTGACTGGCAGGCTAAATTTTGGGTGTAGCTAATGGGTCAAAAAGGCTATATTTGGCTAAAGTGGAGCTAAATGGGTGAAAATGAAAGAAAGTGAAATTGTAAGCACCTCCCTGCATGTGACACCGACCACAAACCCGAATGTATGCAAGCAACAAGCAATCGAATTTCATAAACGTGCAAAATAATGAACATGTTATGCAAGGAGTATACTACTCACAATCCTACATGAAACTGGTCACAAATGACACCAGTTTATAAGGCTCTAAATCTTAGAAATTATAAGTAGGTTGCCAAAATTTCAGGTCAAGTCTATTTGTTCAGCTAAATTTTAACATTAACTCGTAGATATGCAGAAGACAAAGCTAAAGATATTAATTTATGCAAGGCTTAAGCAAAAGGACAAATTATAGTGCAATTTCATCATTGAAATCTACCGTTCCAACTCGACCTATATGCTAAATAAACGTGAAATTTTTTTGAATTTTTCGAGTTTTTAAATTTTTATGAGATTTTGAATTTTAAAAAAACAAAAACAAACAACAATGCATACATAAATTAAATGTGATAACAGAAATGCAATAAAAACTTAATGCAGACACAGATATGGATGCATAACCTTCCCAAACCAAACCGTACAATTCCCTCATTGTACTCAAAAATAGGGAAAGGAAATGCAAATTAAAAAGGAGAGTGAAGATGCGGAAAACTTACAAGATAACGCGAAGTAGAGACCTCCCCAAACCAGCCAACAACAAGGGAGGTCGCAAACAACGTCACAAGGCTCAAGTCACAGCAGCAGTATTCGATCGACGTACAAAAGCACTCGATCGACTCAAATGGGTCGCAGAAGTTGCTCGATCGAGAACAAAAAGTACTCGATCGAGTTATCCTCATGAGTTACCTGCAAATACGCAATAAACGCCCAAAGAATTGACAAAGCAAGTCTAAGCGTTCCAGTCTATCGTCTGAAAACCAATTATTACATGTCCAACAAAAACTTAAATGTTTAAAAATCATATAAAAAGAATAAAAACTCCGGGTTGCCTCCCGGACAGCGCTAGTTTCAGATAGGTCCCAGCTCGACCTTCCTTTCTTCATCCGCCAACAAAAATTAATTGCCCGCCACTAGGCTTCTGACTGGATGCAATCACTTCAGCGTCCATCAGCTTTACTTCCGGCCTCCACAGCACAGCAACGGAAAAACAACGGCTCTTTACAGCATCATAGACGTCACTATTAGCCTTCTCTCGCGCCTTCTTCTTACGCGGGATAAATCCTTCAAATCCTCCTCCCGGGTCTTCTAACCTATCAAGACCTGTATAAGAAGAAACACGACGACATTCCTCCAACTTGCTCCCAAACTGGGGCGGAGGCGTTAAATCAACAGCAGTAAATGATTTAACGGAAGGAATAGAAAGAATCTTGACAGGCTAGTCATATACCTATCAAAAATAACCAACTGGCTCTAAGTAATTTAGCTAGGGAAGTCGGATCGATCTCCACAGGGAGATGGGAAAATGTCAGCTTTGTCTAAGTTCGTCACGGTAACCAATATGGGGGTTTGAATTTGATTTCTAAACTAAGAGAGGTAAAGGAAGAAAAAAAGGTAAGAGAATGAAGATTAAGCAAATAAGGAGAAAGCAACTAAGACAGTCGGTTCACCACGATCATTCAGTCAAGCAATCTAGGTCTCAGGTCAATGCAAGTATAGTCTATGGGGCAGTGAATATCTCCTTCCGGTCTCAATTCGCCCTAAAGCACAAATAGCTTAGCTTCCGCCCTCACTATGGTGCCCTAATGTTCGCTACGAGTCTCACCCTTTCCAACCTTCCGGTCCAGGTCAAGGTTTACTATGATCAAATTCCTAATTGCGTCGACTCAAATAGACAGAGACAATTAATTGTAGTGATTAACAACAAAGACTACACAAGCATTAAACCTAATAAATCAACCATTATTCCTTCATAATCATGGATTCCCTAGTCTTAGCAAAGGGGAATTAGCTACGTACCATTATTGAATCAACAACAACAATGCATAGATAATCGGAATTAAACATGATAATAATGCTAATAGAGATTGAATAAAGTAATAATAAAAAGCAATAAGAGAAGGAAATAATTAAAATAGCAATTTCGATTAAGAAATAAAAAGGAATAATAATACCGATTACATGTTCCGAATCCGGGTAGAAAAGAGTAGCCAAGAGTACAAGGAAGAGAAGAAGTCAGGAAAAAGAAGAAGTTAGGAAGAGTTACGCAGTCTACTCAGTAAAGTAGCACACGAAATCCCTCCCTAAACCTAATCCCAAAAGCCTAATTACAAAAGCCCATACAAAAATAGGCGGCAAAACATAATTACAGGGTAAAACCACTCGATCGAGTGGAATAAAACCGCTCGATCGAGTAACTGAGCAGAAATTCCTCTTGATCGAATGAAAGAACCGTTCGATCGAGTAACTCCCTTTAATGGCCTTCTCGATCGAGTATGAGAACTACTCGATCGAGTGATTTTCATGGTATAAAGCATTCGATCGACTAGAAAAGTGGTCGATCGAGCTATTTTAGCACATAAGGCACTTCGACACCTTCCGAAATCAGCTCACGCATCCTCAAAGTGATAGGTTCCAAGCTCCGATTCCTTATTCTCCATAAATGTATGCAAATGGGGCGAGTTTGGGCTCGATTTATCTTCTTTTCGGTCCATACCTGCAATTTACACAAGACAAACCAAAGTAGACTATTCGGGGGTATTTGTAGCTAGATGCTACATAAAATAGTACAGAAATGCATGTAAAAATGAGGTAAAAACCTTATATAAAACACACGCATCAAATCTCCCCAAACCAAACCTTTGCTTGTCCCCAAGCAAACTATGAATGCAACTAAGAATAAACGGTGGAATGGGACCAACGCATCGGCTATAAATCATCCGCCAAAACCAGTTTAATGCAACAACTAACAAAGTGGCAGGTGATCAGTGCAAACGAATTAAATCAATGCTTCAAACTTACCGAACCGTCGACCTTGCAAGACTCAAAGATATCGGACTCTCACGGGTCGCACATCACTCAAATTTAGGAATAGGGTGAGTATATAAGTGAAAGATAGAAAGAAGTAAAGACACTCACCTAACTCGACCTATAAGAACATGCATGCAGTTAACATGAATAAAGTCTCTACAACCGTACATACGCATTCCAACCAAACTAATGACCAAGACACATGCCGAGGACTTATATTTGGGTAAGTGAGGTAATGGGTAAGAAGGGGCTAAGATGAATTTGGAAGTGTGGAGTTAATAGCCAAACTAGCAACACGGATCCAAATTATGAAACTGCATCCCAACTTCATACTCAATATAATAATACAGAACGGTGCAAATTTGATGCACCCAACTCACAAACACCATAAACTTGTCAACTCCCCATAAGATATAAATAAGACATGGGAGTAAAAATCATCTATACAATTTTCCATTTTTTTCGCATATGATTTTTCTTTCTTTTTTTTTTTCTTTTTTTCTTCTTTTTCATAACATTTTCCTATTCATTCCTTTCAATTCTTCCACCGACTTCTGAAATCAGATATATAACCAAACTGCAATAAAGCATTCCAAACAGCTACTCATCACTAGCTCGGTTAGGGTAGGCAAAATTATAAAATGTAGCTAATAGGACAAAAAGGCAATTTGGCTATGTGAAGCTCATGGGTAGAATGAAATAAAAGGGAACTGCCTCTCCTAACATGTGTCACCATCCATAGACCGAATGCATACAGGTATTAAGAAGACTAGACTCATGCTTATGCAAATTGATGTTACACGCCTTACAGAGAGTACTACTCACATCCTAAATGAAACCGGTCATGAATGTCACCAGTTTATAAAGCTCTAACCTCAGAATGTAATGTAGCTTGCCAATATATGAGTCAAGTCTATTCGTTCAGATAAGAGAGAAACAAAAACTCGTAGATTATGCACATTATCATGCCAACAATATGTTAAGAATATGCAGGGCAGAGGTAAGGATTTAATGTAGCGTCAAAGTTCAAACGTTCCGACTCAAATTAAACGTGCAAATTTTTGAATTTTATGTGATTTTTTTGATTTTTTTCTTTTTTTTGAATTTAAAAACGACAATGCATGCGGAAATAAGTAAACGTGCAAACGGAAAATACAAGAAAATATGCAGACACGGATATGGATGCATACCTCCCCAAACCAAACCGTACAATGCCCTCATTGTACCAAAAATAGGGAAAGAAATGCAAACTAAGGAGAAAAGGATAACTGGAGTCGGAATACTTACAAGACATCATGAAGAGGGACCTCCCCAAACCGACCATGAGCATGGGAGGTCATAGGTAGTCACACAGCAGCTCACTAGACGAAAACTAGCAGCTGGAAGACGGAATGGCTCGATCGAGTGACTTAGGACAGCTCGATCGAGTGGTTTGGTGTCAAAAATGCTCGATCGAGCGACTTGAAACAGCTCGATCGAGTGATCGTGAATCTGCAGCTTATCGATCGAGTATAGCAGTTACTAGATCGAGTGGTTATCAAGGCAAATAAGCTCGATCGAGTAGAAAAACTACTCGATCGAGTTGCTGCACCTGCAAAACACGAATAAGGAGCAAAGGAAATACAAAAGACGCATAGTTCAGCGTTTAAAGTTCAACAAAAAGCTAAAAACAAAGAAATAGTTCAACAAAAATACAATAAAACCGTCCGGGTTGCCTCCCGAAAAGCGCAGGTTTAAGAGGTCCCGCACGACCTTTCTGGCATCAATTAACTGGCGCGTCAAGCTCGTCGAAGTACAAGACTTCAACACGATTGTCTGCTTCGTTTGCTTCATGATAATGCTTCACATATTGCCCATTCACCTTGAACCGATTTCCCTCGGGACCTTCCAGCTCAACGGATCCAAATTTGGTGACAGCTGCCACCGTATAAAGACCACCCCACCTGGACTTCAGCTTGCCAGGAAATAATCGCAATCGGTCATTAAACAACAACACCTTCTGCCCGACATGAAACTCCCGAGGTAAAATCCTTTTGTCATGCCATCTCTTCGTCTTTTCCTTGTAAATGCGAGAGCTATCATAGGCGTTAAGCCTAAACTCCTCCAATTCATCTAGCTGCAAAAGACGATTCTGACCACACAACTTAGGATCAAAGTTAAGCTCACGAATTGCCCACCAAGCCTTACACTCCAACTCAAAAGGTAAATGACATGATTTCCCATAAACTAACCGATAAGGTGATGCACCAATCGGTGTCTTAAAGGCGGTTCTGTAAGCCCATAATGTGTCTTCCAATTTAAGACTCCAGTGCTTCCGTGATTTAGAAACTACCTTAGATAAAATCTCTTTAATCTCGCGATTAGAGACCTCAACCTGACCACTAGTTTGGGGATGATACCCCAAACCACGCCGGTGTTGAACACCAACCTTAGACAGAATGGAAGTTAGTTTCTTTTCTTTAAAGTGCATTCCCCCATCACTAATGACGACCCTAGGGACACCAAATCGGGGAAATATGACCTTTTTAAACATTTTTATCACAGTCTTGGCATCACAATGAGGTGAGGCAATTGCCTCAACCCACTTCGACACATAATCGACAGCTACTAAAATGTACCTATTACCTTTACTAGACGGGAACGGTCCTTGGATATCAATGCCCCAGACATCGAAAACCTCAACCTCTAAGATACCATTATGTGGCATCTCATGTCTCTTTGAAATTTTCCCTGATCGTTGGCAGGCATCACAAGCTGAAACAAAAGCCTTAGCATCAGCAAACAAAGAAGGCCAGTAAAAACCAGACTAAAGTACCTTAGCCACGGTGCGCGATGGACCGTGGTGACCACCATAAGAGGATGAGTGATAGCCTTCCAGGACTACTTTGGTCTTCCACTGCGGAATACACCGTTTGTAGAGACCGTCTGCACATTCCTTAAACAAATAAGGATCATCCCAGAAATACTGCTTAGCGTTATACAGAAAACGCTTCCTCTGCTGATGAGAAAGGTCAGGCGGCAGCTTGCCACTGACAACGTAATTAGCTATATCTGCATACCAAGGTTCTTGGTTAACAATAGAAGACAATACGGCAAATAAAGAATCATCAGGAAAAGACTCATTAATAGGTAAAGAATCTTCTCCCTCTTTCCGTGACAGTCGCGACAGATGATCAGCTACAACGTTCTCAGCTCCTTTCTTATCTTTTATCTGAAAATCAAACTCCTGGAGAAGGAGTATCCATCTCAATAGCCATGGTTTAGCCTCCTTCTTAGCAAGGAGATGCCTCAAAGCTGCATGGTCAGTAAAAACAGTAACTTCTGACCCAATCAAATAAGAACGAAATTTCTCTAAGGCATAAACTACAGCTAGCATCTCTTTTTCAGTGGTGGTGTACTTCACTTGAGCCTCATCCAGAGTTCGGCTCGCATATTAAATTGCATTTAAAGCTTTGTCTTTCCTTTGGCCTAGCACCGCTCCTAGTGCATAATCACTGGCATCACACATTATCTCGAACGGCAAATCCCAATCAGGAGGCTGTATGATCGGCGCAGATACCAAAGCCTGCTTTAACCTGTTAAAAGCAGAAAGACATCCATCAGTAAATACAAAAGGGGCATCCTTAAGTAGCAGCTGTGTAAGTGGTTTAGCAATTTTTAAAAAATCCTTAATAAACCGGCGATAAAAGCCGGCGTGACCAAGGAAACTCTTCACTCCTTTAACATTAACAGGAGGAGGTAATTGCTGAATCACTTCCATTTTTCCTTTATCAACTTCTATTCCCCTATCAAAAACTAAGTGCCCTAAGACAACTCCCTCGTTGACCATAAAATGGCACTTCTCCCAGTTAAGCACAAGGTTAACCTCGATGCAGCGCTGCAACACTTTATCAAGGTTAGACAGACAGTTAGAAAAATCACTTCCATAAACACTAAAATCGTCCATGAAAACTTCCATAATAGACTCAATATACTCTGAAAATATCCCCATCATGCACCTTTGAAAGGTAGCTGGGGCATTACATAAACCAAAAGGCATCCTGCGATAAGCAAAAACGCCCTGAGGACAAGTAAAAGTAGTCTTAGCTTGATCATCCGGGTGAATAGGGATCTGAAAGAACCCTGAATACCCGTCTAAATAGCAGAAAAACTTATGAGAAGCTAACCTTTCTACCATATGATCAATAAACAGAAGGGGAAAGTGATCTTTCTTGGTGGCGGCATTCAGCTGTCTGTAGTCTATACACATCCGCCAACCAGTCACTACTCTAGTAGGTATTAACTCATTTTTGTCATTCCTAACCACGGTAGTCCCTCCTTTCTTAGGGACTACCTGAACTAGACTCACCCATTTAGAATGACCAACATAATAGATAATACCTGCATCAAGCAGCTTCATTACCTCAGCCATCACAACATCTTGCATCTTTTGGTTCAGCCGACGCTGACCCTGTCTGCAAGGCTTGTGATCTTCCTCCAGCTCTATCCTGTGCATGCAAATATCGGGACTAATCCCCTTGATATCGTCCAAGGAATAACCCAAAGCTTTCTTGTTTTTCTTAAGCACAGCTAACAAAGCAGTCAGCTGATCATTATCAAGCTTAGCACTAACAATGACTGGATATTGCTCAGTATCGTCTAAGAAAACATATTTTAGATGAGAGGGAAGAGGCTTACGCTCAGGTACCTTTACCTCAATGGAGCAAAGGGTACTAATCATCTGTTCTACTTGCTCTTCCTCAACGTCGGTGAGTTCACGCTCATCTAAATCATCTTTAAGCAAATCCAACACAGCGTCATCGTCATCTGGCTTATCTGCACACTCATCCAAAAGCATAAGAGCCTCTAGTGGGTCCTTTATAAAAGAACCTGCCCAGAAGTCATAAATAGACTCGTCAACAATCTCAACAGAATAACATGTGTCCTCTATCATTGGCCGAGCCAAAGTGCTAGGCAGACTGAAAGTAATCGCGTCATCCCCTACTGCAAGAGTCAAACGCCCTTGTTTGACATCGATAATGGCCCCAGCTGTACAAAGGAACGGGCTTCCTAATATAATTGGGGTTCGGGTGTCCTCAGCTATGTCTAAAACAATAAAATCTACTGGTATAAAGAACTTGCCTATTTTCACAGGCACATCCTCTAAGACACCCAAGGGTCGCCTAACAGATCTATCGGCCATCTGTAGGGTAATGTTAGTCAATTTAAGGTGACCCATATTTAATTTCTTGGAGATAGATAGGGGCATGACACTGACGCTGGCTCCTAAATCACAAAGAGCCTTATCAATTACTTCATTGCCTATAACACAGGTAATAGAGAAACTACCCGGGTCCTTCATTTTAGGGGGAGTCTTATTTAAAAGTAAATTACTATACTCTTCCAAAAAAGAAACGGTCTCAAATTCACTTAGCTCTCTCTTACGCGTAACAATATCTTTCATGAATTTAGCGTAAGTAGGTACCTGGGTAATAAGTTCGGTAAAAGGGACAGTTACCTGGAGGTTCTTGACAACGTCCACAAATTTACCGTACTGTCGCCCAACCTTTGCGTCCTTCAGACGTCCTGGAAAGGGTACTCTGGTAGCAATGAGTGGACCCGCGACTTTCTCTTTACCTTTATCAGTGTGTGACGTCTTCACAGCAGGGGAAGATGACACGGTAGCGGAATTAGATGTTGAAATAGGATCTCCGCTGGTTCTGGCACTCGATCGAGTACTTTCCTCACTCGGCCGAGTGGTTTTGTCTTGGGATTTACTCGATCGAGATGTTTGAATAACTCGATCGAGCTCTTCTAATTCTGGTTCACTCGATGGAGTACAATTTTCACTCGATCGAGTGACTTCTTCTGTCAGAACGTTCGATCGAGGGGAATTTATTGGTCGATCGAGTTCTTCTAATTTTGCACCTCTCGATCGAGTAGTATTTATACTCGATCGACCATCTTGATGGATAATTTCACTCGATCGAGGTAAAATTTCACTCGATCGAGTGCCTAGACAATATGCAGCAGGGATATCGTCTGTGAACTCTTCCAAATCGTCATCCGGGGTATCATCAGCTGTCACAACCCCGTCTTCTGGTACTTTTGGCCCCATATAAGTAAGGCCACTCTGGAGATTTATGGTATTGACTGGGTCGCACGTCGGTGGATGGTTAGCTTAATTTTTCGCGAGTGTTAACTGCACGACTTGTTCTCTTAACTCCACAATGGCGGTATCATCCTTGTTGCATTTCTCCCCAAACTGTTGTGTTAAGTTCAAAATCAAGGATTTCAGTTCGGCGATCTCCCCATTTGTAGAAGAGGGGTTTGGTTGCGGTATTTTCCTAGAGAGAGTAGAAACATTCGTCATCTCTTCATATAATTGAGAAAAAGGGACTCCTTGCTTGTATTTCTGATAAGCAAGGACGCGCTCTATTCTTGCCATACAACCAATGGGGTCATGCCCCTCCATACCGCATCTACCGCATATCTCCATATGCTCAGTAATAGCACAAACCTGTGCATGCTCACCCATAGTCTCCGTAATCTTCGCTCTACCTAGACTTTTGCTAGGACTCTCCACCTCAGCTGTTACCAACTCGCTAACTTGCCCACTTCCTCGGGGATTTCCATATTCGGCAACATGGATGGCCATCTCCTCAATAAGACGCCACCCTTGATCATCCTCTACATTCTTCGTGAATCTCCCCTTAGCTACATTATCAAGGATAGCTCTCTGGTCCGGATATAACCCGTTGTAGAATTGGGTGCATAGGAACCAGCGCTTAAAACCGTGATGAGGCACAGAACGGACGAGCTTCTTGAACCTAGTCCAAGCCCCATTCAAGTCTTCAGTGGACAATTGCTCAAATGCAGTAATCTGAGCTCTCAACGCATTAGTGCGCTGTGGTGGAAAATATCGCATGTAAAAGGCCAAGGCAAGGGAATTCCAGTCAGTTACACCGGCTGCTTCCCTGTCTAAATCCCTCAACCATTCCCGGGCATCATCAGCTAAAGAGAAGGGAAAGAGAACTCCCTTCACTCTGTCTTGTGTCACCCCAGCAGTAAGAGGAATGGTGGAACAGTATTCCGTAAATAGCTCTATGTGCCTGCACGGATCTTCTTCAGGTACCCCCCTGAAAAGATTTCTCTCGACCAGCTATATGTAGGATGGGTGGATTCCAAAAGTTCCTGATTCAGTAGTGGGTAGTAAGAAACCTTTTGGAAGGGAATCCACCGTTAGCTCTGAATGGCTGGCTATATTCGGCATCCTGGCGGATAGAATTTACAGACTGGAGCAGGTATGACAATGTTCTCTTTCTAGAACAGATATCCTGCAAACTAATCAAAAACTTTGCAAAAATGAGATCAGTCTCAAGGAATAAATTCCTTGAGACGAGAGACAAACTTAAATAAAGCAACAAAATTACGCCACCTCCCCGGCAACGGCGCCAAAATTTGACAGGCTAGTCGTATACCTATCAAAAATAACCAATTGGCTCTAACTAATATAACTAGGGAAATCGGATCGATCTCCACAGGGAGATGGGAAAATGTCAGCTTTGTCTAAGTTCGTCACGGTAACCAATTTGGGGGTTTGAATTTGATTTCTAAACTAAGAGAGGTAAAGGAAGAGAAAAAGGTAAGAGAATGAAGATTAAGAAAATAAGGAGAAAGCAGCTAAGACAGTCGGTTCACCATGATCATTCAGTCAAGCAATCTAGGTCTCAGGTCAATGCAAGTATAGTCTATGGGGCAGTGAATATCTCCTTCCGGTCTCAATTCGCCCTAAAGCACAAATAGCTTAGCTTCCGCCCTCACTATGGTGCCCTAATGTTCGCTACGAGTCTCGCCCTTTCCAACCTTCCGGTCCAGGTCAAGGTTTACTATGATTAAATCCCTAATTGCGTCGACTCAAATAGACAGAGACAATTAATTGTAGCGATTAACAACAAAGACTACACAAGCATTAAACCTAATAAATCAACCACTATTCCTTCATAATCATGGATTCCCTAGTCTTAGCAAAGCGGAATTAGCTACGTACCATTATTGAATCAACAACAACAATGCATAGATAATCGGAATTAAACATGATAATAATGCTAATAGAGATTGAATAAAGTAATAATAAAAAGCAATAAGAGAAGGAAAGAAATAAAATAGAAATTTCGATTAAGAAATAAAAAGAAATAATAATACCGATTACAAGTTCCGTATCCGGGTAGAAAAGAGTAGCCAAGAGTACAAGGAAGAGAAGAAGTCAGGAAAAAGAAGAAGTTAGGAAGAGTTACGCAGTCTACTCAGTAAAGTAGCACACGAAATCTCTCCCTAAACCTAATCCCAAAAGCTTAATTACAAAAGCCCATACAAAAATAGGCGGAAAAACATAATTACAGGGTATAACCACTCGATCGAGTGGAATAAAACCGCTCGATCGAGTAACTGAGCAGAAATTCCTCTCGATCGAATGAAAGAACCGTTCGATCGAGTAACTCCCTTTAATGGCCTTCTAGATCGAGTATGAGAACTACTCGATCGAGTGATCTTCATGGTATAAAGCATTCGATCGACTAGAAAAGTGATCGATCGAGCTATTTTAGCACATAAGGCACTTCGACACCTTCCGAAATCAGCTCACGCATCCTCAAAGTGATAGGTTCCAAGCTCCGATTCCTTATTCTCCATAAATGTCTGCAAATGGGGCGAGTTTGGGCTCGATTTATCTTATTTCCGGTCCGTACGTGCAATTAACACAAGACAAACCAAAGTAGACTATTCGGGGGTATTTGTAGCTAGATGCTACATAAAATAGTACAGAAATGCGTGTAAAAATGAGGTAAAAACCTTATATAAAACACACGCATCAAATCTTATCGGAATCAACTAAAGGAATAGCAATACCTCTAGTCGGATAGGATTGGTCTTCATTTACCTTCTTAACGTCATACGGAATAGGCATGAATGACGAATCAACACTATCCATAGCTAATAAATTCGATCGAAAGCTTTCTTCACCCAAACTGCTCGATCGAACAGTCTCTGTGACTGTTCGTTCTAGGTCTTTTTCCTCAGCAATGCTCGATCGAACAGTCTCTGTATCTGTTCGATCCAGTTCCTCTTCGAATAAACTGTTCGATCGAACAGAAGAATTTGTTCGATCGAGCTCCTCCTCAAATATGTCATTCGATCGAATACTGAAGCTAGCTTGATCGAATTTTTCATACGGAACAGCATTGAAGTCTTCGTTTAATGCTTCATTTTCGACAATATCATCTATTTCCGAGTCATAACAACATCTTGCTCGGCAGCTACTTGAGCCAATTGAGTCTCAAGTCTCTTGATAGAAGCATCTCTAGCTTGCGCAGTTTCTTGCACTTGTAGAGAAAGTGCCTTCACTAAAGACTTCAATTCAGCAATCTCTTCCTTGTTGATAGTGGAGGGAGGAACTTGCTCAGGCAGAAAAGAAAATGAAGGCCTTTGAAAGCCTTGCTGCTGAATCGGATGTGGCGGCACATAGTAATTCTGCGGCGGAAGTGGAGAATAGTTTGGGTAACCCCCACTTTGAGAACCATAACGACCTTGTCTGTACTGCCGATTGGCATAGACTCGGTCATTCTCCGCATAACAAGTAACAACATCGTGCCCCACAGCACCACATCTCTTACAATGGACCACCTGCTGCGCCGTAATATGGGAATGAGGTGGAGTACCCCCAAGATCGTCTATTCTCCAGCTGGTTAGATCTTGCATTCTGAGCTTCAAACTGTGCTATAATTCTGGAGATGCTAGACATCTTGGCAGAAGAATTAAAGGTACTTAAGCCTTCCCTTTGACGATCTTTCTCCTAGAATCCTGTCTAGGTAGGACCTGTAAGACCTATCAAAACAACACTAAAGGAAAAAGATAAGAACTGCCTCAAGGAATAAATCCCTTGAGGCGCAAGACAGACGAAAATGAATAGATAAACAGGCTAATTGCCTCCCCGGCAACGGCGCCAAAATTTGATACGGTCGTTTATGTACCAAAAATAGATACCTAAATATACTAACAGAAGCTAGTGATAAGTAGGGTCGATCTCCACAGGGAGGCAAGGTATCTATCTGAAATCCGTCTCTCTAGGTCACAAATGGGGAGTTTTAAGTTTTGTTTTCTAAACTACTAAAGGGTTAAGGGCAAGAGAAATAAAGTAAGAGCAATAAAGCGAGAAAATGTGATAAAAGTGATCAGATAAAAGAGAGTATGTCAGGATTTCGGTTCACCATGGCAGTTTATCGACTCAGTTGCAAATAGCCTAGACAATCTACTGTGAGAAGGATAAGGGAAAGGTCCTTCCGGTCCACTTTCTATCCTAGATTTCCACTAACTTAACTTCCGTCCTCATTAGGGTAGTCTACTGTTCATAGCAGGTCTGTTTATTCCAATCTTCCGATCCAAGAACAAAGTTAACCAGATTAATGTGATTTAGAAGCATGCATTCAACTAAATTGGTGTTACAGTTATATTGCTATGGGGACAGATTCTCACATGAAAGTCGTCTAGACTATTCGCTACATCGTCACAATCCTACCATGGATTCCCTAATCCTAACATAAGGAGATTAGCTACTCATGTTCTTGAAATCAATAACAATAAACATAAGCATACCAAGAAAAGACATAATAGAGAGAATAAGATTAAGTATAAACTAAACAAATCAATAACAAAAGAATAATAGAACAAGGATTAAGAGAAATAAAGTATTAGATTAAGATTAAAAGAAGAGAAAGATTACAATAAAGCAAATCCGACGTAAAGAACAAGTAGCAGTGATTAAGAGCAAAGTTCCAGAGATTAAGAGTAATTAAGAGTGTGTAGAGATGATTATGACCTAATGACGACTTCCTTTATATAGGGAAGTGATTATTAACATAAAAATAAACCTAACACGGGATAAAAATCCCGAGTATATATGCTAGTCACTCGATCGAGCAACTTTATATCACTCGATCAAACAAATCTAAGCTAAAACCTCTCGATCGAGTACTTTAGGTACTCGATCGAACACTTATCAAAAAGGCACATTTGATCGAGTAGAAAAAGGAGTCGATCGAACACTATAGTACTCGATCGAGTACTTTCCAGCGCGCAATTCCTACTTTGCGCACTGAACTTCAAACTGCTGCCATTTCTTCGTTACTTTGGCAAACAGAGCGTTTCTGGAGGCGTTGGAAAGCTAAGAGGACAAACTTTCATTTCCAATGGGAATCACCTGAAAATATATGGTATAACTCGAGATATGGCTCTTCAAAGTAGGCACTAATAATTTGAAGTTCTTCCTTTGCTCGCCTAGCTGTCTTACTTCTTTGCGCATCTCAAAATAGTAGTCTTCAAGCTCCGACTCAACTCATCTCCTAAATGCATGCATAGGGACATGTATTAAGCTTGATTATGCTCCTTTGTGGTTCATACCTGCAAATAATACAAGACAAACCAAAGTAGACTATTCGGGGGATATTTGTAGCTAAACACTACTAAATATGCATAGAAATGCGTGCAAATATGATACAAAAAGTCTATATAAAATGCACGCATCAAACTTCCCCAAACCAAAACTTTGCTTGTCCCCAAGCAAACTATAAGCAAATCTAATGGAACAGAAAAGAAAACTCAGAGCTAGTTACAAATTGTCCACTTAAACCAATTTAATGCAGCAGACTAACACTTATAGCAAAAACTGTAAAATGCAAACGAGTTGTAGGATGTTTATAATAAAGCTGAACCGTCGACCTTGCAAGACCTTTGATGATGGACTCTCGCGGGTCACTCTTCTCTCATGAAGCAAAGGGTGAAAGTATATGTGTAAGAGAAGAAGAGAAAAACAGTCACTCACCTAAACTGCGACCTACATAACATGCATGCAACAAAAATGATAGACGATTCTAGTACCATACATACATTCCAACCAACAATGTCCGTCACGGTCGAGAGCTTACAAAAGATATGGGAAAGTGAGGTTACAGGTGAGAAAAGGCAAAACAGATTATGGAAATGTGGAGGTAAAGCGTCAAGCTAGCACCTAACAGGACCATACATGGAAAATGCAACACAACGCCAATTATATGACTCACCATGAACTCAATCTTGACATATCATGGATAAAAATTCCTCAAATGCCAACATGATATCCAAATCCACTCATACTTGAAAGGATTATGAAAGACACACAAATATGCACACAAAAAAATTGAAACCGAGTAGGACAAACCTACCTTTTAGCATTCTTCACATGCAATCCAATTAATAAGCAAGATCCATCTCATAAGACCGTCTTATCCTACAATACCACATAATAACTATCACAAATCATCCTACACTATAAAATAATATAAAACCCCTTATTATTACCCACTAATTACCCATATTACACATACTAATTACTAATTAATTACCCAACACAAAACCCCCAAAAGTTAGGGTTTAAACTAATTAAGAAAGGTGGATCTTAACTTACAAATGTTCAGGAAGGAAGGAAAAGGATGAAAAATCCATGAAAGCAAGTTTGAATCCCATATAAGAGTGTTTATGGAGGTTTTAGAGAGAAGAGAGAGCATTTGGAGTGAGAAGAAAGAAGATTGAATGAATGAGGATAAGGGGATAAGATTTCCTTATCCCCTGTTCTAATTCAGTGCCACTCAATTGAGTGACGAGTCCACTCGGTCGAGTGATGAGTCCACTCGGTCGAGTGACCCTCACTCGGTCGAGTACAACGTAGTTCTCAGCAATGACCAGTTTTCGTAAGACAGTCATATCTCACTCGTTTCTAGGTAATTTTGGGCGTGCGACCTACCGTTGGAATTGTAAGAGAACAAGCTATCACCTCAAATTGGAATCTCATCAATACCATTTCTATATCGCAAGTTATGACAGTTTTAAGACGACTTTTCTATAGGCGGACATTATAACAACTCCACTAAGTCTAGCATAAGTTATACTCGGTCCCCTTTATATTCATAATTCACTCTCGAGTGGCCTATCATCTAGCCCAAGGTCCTATCACGCATCCCAAGGTTCCTTTGCGGATCCCAAAATATCTGGGTATTACATTAAAATTCCTGTGTCAATCTGTGAACTTCTTTGTTAAATTTGTTATGCTATAATCTTTATTTTTCTGTGAGTATTCTGTGGAAATTTCAGAGTATAGTTATATCATTTTATCAATCAAATTGCAAGATAACTCGGTTCAGGCAAATTATCAGATTCTTCATCTGTGAGACGAATTTGTTGAATTTATTAAAAATAGTTAGAGTGATTTAAAAATCCTGAATTTTTACTCAGAGTCATTTTATATATTGAAGTTATTTATCACAAAATTTCATGAATTTAGGAAGTCATTTGGTCTTTTATTTAAATCACTGAAACCTATTGCATTGTTAAGTTGTTAGACCTGTTTTCTGTGAGAATTCTCCTCATTTCTGATAGACCTAAGGTTTTACACAGCAGAAGCGCTAACCATAAATAGAGCATTTCGGAGCTAAATGGAGGCATCCAACAACCAAGCATCAAGAGGAGACAAAACCTGAAGACCGTAAGCTAAAAAGTCAAGTTTTCGGGCGATAAAGGGCAATCCCCACTACCCCATTACCAGTCCCCACGGATTATGTGGCAGCAAAGACCAGGGGAGAGGAAAGCATGGTGAGCTCATGTGAGCTCTTTCCGAGCTTGTTCGAGCTCAGGCTCGGCTCGTGCGAGTTCCTCACGAGCTCGCACGAGTTGGGAGGCAGTAATAGCCATCTAGACTCTCCCCACAAGCTGCTCTAGAGTCTAAGAAGGAGAAGGATCATTTTAATAGGCCTATATTTTCATTTAAACCCTTAGTTAACCCTAAACTTGTACTTAATATAAATACCCACTTGTAATTAGATGAGGGTACATCATCTTAGACTACTATTGGCTACTCCATTACTCTAGTAATTAGACTAATACTACTTTAATCTTTCCTTAATTATTGCATAATTCATCTTAGATCTAGACTTGTAATTGAATATTTCTTAGGTTTTAATTAAAGAAGGTGACAATTCTTCATCTTAATCAAAAACTTCTTCTATTGTTCTTCCATTTTATTATTCATCTCTTAAGTTGGTATACTTTCTTAATCTATATTTAATCTTTTGTTAGTCATTTGCTAACTACCTTGCTTAATCATCATGTTTACTTTTGTTAATATGTTTGACACCATTGTTTGCATGAAAATCATGATAAGTAGTGAGTAGTCTTCTAGCTAAGGTTAATGGGGGATTACGGGAGTAATTATGAGGTAGATCCATACTTAATGAGTGATGTGGCTCATGATTACGCACATTTAGTCCCCTAATTAACCTATTTTTACATACTAATATAGCATTCCATAGCCATTTTATCCGTCAATTGCTTTCTATTTGCTTTCCTAGTGCATTTCATATGTCTTGTAGGGAAGAAGATAATGAGGCAGAATTCCCGTCTCTCGCGCATATTCGAAAGCTTGTTGATGATCTTGGGTGGACTAGTATGAAGAGGAGGCAAGAATGATGACCAAGAATGATAGGAATAAGGAGTATATGGAAGCAACATAGGCAAAGAAACAAAGGGAAAAGAGTTGTTCCTCAACCCGGTCGAGTTGGGCTTTCAACCCGCTCGAGTCGAGTTCAACCCACTCGAGTTGATGCCCAGACTGCCTCCCACGGATCCTCTTGAAACGTGCAAGGCTTCTTCAACACTTAAGCATATTATTTCCTAATCTACCCTTGCTTAAACTAATGTTGTACCCACTATATATACTCCATTTGTAATAATCAAAAGATTAAGCTTTCTTATATGAGATTAAGCTCTCATTAGGAGTATATTAAAATAGATTAATATTTAGTCATTCCACAAATTGCACTTTAATATTTCCTTAATTATTGTTCAAGATTTCTTATTGGGTAATTGAAGATTATTGGGTTATTATTTGGAGAATTAACAACTCTTCATCAATCAATCAAGTTATCTTCTATTATTCTTTCCTTTCCATTTGTTCATCTTAAGATTGGTATAATTTCTTCACTCTTTACTTAATTATTGCTTATTGTTTCACTCTTCCATCATGTTTATACTTGTTAAGATGATTGACACCATTGTTAAAATGTTTTCCATGATAATGAGTGAGTAGTTTCCTAACTACGGATTAGTGGGGATTATGGGAGTTAATTATGGGGAAGATTTATGCTTAATGAGTTCATATGAATGCTTGCTTATTGTACCTTCAACTTATGCACAAGTCATGTTTGATGAATTGCTTGATTGACAACCTCGCATGTTTCTCATCTCCTTTCAACAAGACTTATAAGACATAAATCAACTCAAGGCTTGTTAGACCATGCATATAGTTGAATAGGAAGAATTAAGTCGACTTGTAGGTGTTGTAAAGTCTTGACCGACTCGGCTCTGAGACCCAAGCCTTCTTAGGACTCATTTATGTTATCTCACTATAAATAGGGAAAACCAAGTCGACTTGTAGGTGTTGTAAAGTCTTGTCCGACTCGGCTCCGAAACCTTAGTTTCCCTAGGAATTGTAAGATATACACTCCAACAATAATAATTGCTTGCATCTATATGATTCATTTATGCTATTTCATCATGATTCCCCTATGATCCCATGATTCCCTAGTATTGTTAATCATTTGTTCACATCCTTGTTTTTATTGCTTATTTTACCTTACAATGCTTTTTATTGTTTTCATTAGTTTAGACTATCAACCTCAAACCCAAAACAATTGTGACACTAACATAAATTGAGATGATAGACTGTAATACTCCGTATTTAATAAATATAAAATAATAATATTTTATTGATACGAGTTATGTTGAGACGAATATAATAATAATAATAATAATAATAATAATAATAATAATAATAATAATATTAATAATAATATTAATAATAATAATAATAATAATAATAATAATAATAATAATAATAATAATAATAATAATAATAATAATAATAATAATAATAATAATAATAATAATAATAATAATAATAATAATAATAATAATAATAATAATAATAATAATAATAATAATAATAATAATAATAATAATAATAATAATAATAATAATAATAATAATAATAATAATAATAATAATAATAATAATAATAATAATAATAATAATAATAATAATAATAATAATAATAATAATAATAATAATAATAATAATAATAATAATAATAATAATAATAATAATAATAATAATAATAATAATAATAATAATAATAATAATAATAATAATAATAATAATAATAATAATAATAATAATAATAATAAGCGAAAGTGTGCTAAGTATGGGGATTTGTGCGCGGTAGCGGGTTATGGTTTCCTTCCTTTCTCTTTCTCTTCACTTGGGGAGCTGGGTTCAGATGATGTTGCCTTGCTCAAGCGGATCCAGAAATTCTCGGTATCTCAAGATGCGGGGGCTCGGGTGGTCGCTTACATTTTTACTAGACTTAGCTTTGCTATTGCTAAGGGTGTGGGAGCCCAGATTGTCTCTCGGCTCCCCACCAATTTCATGTAAACTTTTATTTTTATTTTAATGAAAGCTGCGCGCACCCTTCATTAAAAAAAATAAAATAAGATAATAATAATAATAATAATAATAATAATAATAATAATAATAATAATAATAATAATAATAATAATAATAATAATAATAATAATAATAATAATAATAATAATAATACGTAATACATAATACATATATTATATACTCCCACCTACCACTCTACTCTTATATATATACCCCTCATACCCTATCCACTCACCCTTATCCACTCACAAAATGTCATAAAATCCACCATCAAAAATAGAGAGAAAAGAGAGAGATTGGAAGATATGGAGATTTCGCCCTCCGCCTTGAGATTGTAAGGTAAGACCGTCTTATACTAACTTTTATATTATTTAATTTATACCATCGACCCGCCTTGACCCCGACTCACCTTGACCCGTCATTTGACCACAGTTGACCGCCCAAAAAGGGGTTTGACCGTGACTTTTATAGGGTTTAAATTGTTGTTATAGCTGTTTTGTGCGACGGTCTTAAGACGGAATTTTGACCCACCTTTCTGTTGGAATATGTGTCCTCCGACAATAATGCGATCACAACTGTCGATCATGATGATCACATGTTTAAATCTCATTTTTAAGAATACATGTGGGATGTAATTTTTACAGTCAACTGGCCCACACATATCGGTAATGATTGGCTGACTAGAGTTTGACATTACTGTCGTGCGACGGTGGTGATCAGTTGATCCCCTTAGGTCATACCTAAAGGGTAACACTCTTAATTGAGTACTTAATTGATCGTATGATTTTACGAGTCAATTAAATTACTTAAAATTGACGGACGATTTTGGAAGTAATATTTACGTATCTCATTATAATTTGATTAAATAAGATACGGTCTAAGTAGTCGAATTGTTTTATTGCTTAAATGAAATTATTGTTTACAGAAACAATTGAAATTGAATGAATAATTTATTATAAATACAAGACGTTGTGATTTATAATTGGTAAACCATTTTGGTACAAGTAATTATGAATTACTAAGTCGATTTTGTACATGACATTTTTTTTATTAATACGTTGATTTTTAATATGTTAAAAATGCATGACAATTTTACATGACTTGTGACATGTGACAAATTGATAAATTGACAAAGATAAAATGGAACCCATTTTATCTTATATGGACCGAAATATTGGAGGGAGTATAGTGTTTAAATTGTATTAAATTATTTAAGTGGAAACAACATGATTACACACCTAGCTAGTAGCCATGCATACCTATGTTTTCTTGAGAAGAATAACTTGCCCATCCATTGGCTCTCTCTCTTTCACCCCACCGGTTTTCAAAGGGCATCATAGAGAGTTTTTTCTCTCTAATTATTCATTCATATTTTTACATATTTTTCTAGTGTAAGAAATACAAAAATCTCTCTACATCTTATGAAAAACTAGAGAAATAAAAAGCTCCAAAATTATCCTCTCTTGGCCGAAATTACAAGAGACAAAAATAATAGTTTTGGGTCAATTTTAGTAAGATAAATATTGTTCTAGATTCAAATAATATTTATTTTTAAGAGGTTATCTTGGGTATTCATCTTTGGGAGGGATTCTAAACGTGAATCCTTGTTCTTCCATTTATAAGGAAAGCTCAAGAACAAGTGAGAAGGAGAACTCACTTGTGCCCTTTTAATCCAAAACTACTATAGTAAGAATGACGATTTCTTCTCTATTTTAATTATGTTTGCATGCATAAGATCTAAATTTATTTTTATGACAAAATTAAATTGTAACATATATGAATATGTTGTATAATGAGATATAGATTTCTAACAAGCGGTATCATGAGCCTTAGGTTGTTTGCATGCAAATCGGTTATTGTTTTTCCGAGTTATACGATTAACAAATAAAACTTATAAATTTGTGTTTATTATGATATATCACGAAATTAATTATGCATGTTAAAGTTTCTGGTCCTAAAATATTTTTAGGATATTTTGGTTTATTTATGGATTTTATTGTTCATTTTTATTAATAATGGCATTAAAAATGTGATTTTTATTATTAAAATGTCATTTTTGGACTGAAAATAGCTCAACTTCGATTTTTCCAGTGGTTTTTGGATATGTTTTCACATATATTATTTACTGATGGCCTGTAAATTTTCACAATAATATGAGTTGTTATGCTCGAAATATGGATTTTTTTTTTGGTGAAATGTGAGAGTATATATATATATTTCAAAAACTTATCCAATTACAAGAGGACCAACGAACAGTCAACAATAGAAACAAATAAGCATCGTTCCTATTAACAGAAACCCACACAAGTCCTTGCCTCCAAATCGGTTTGTCCACCTCTACGATCAGTAAATCTGCGAATTTGTTGTTGGACCATCCTCTTCATCCGTTCTGCTACTACCACAGGCCTCATGACAGTGAACTGAATTCGCGCATGATTGCGTTGGGACCAGACTGTGTACCTGTAACTAGTCAACACAAGAGCTAGAGCTTTCCATTTCATGTTGCTTCCAGAGACATTCGGCAGCTCACTGTCAGTGGGGAAAGGACGTTCAATCCATTCTTCAACATATTTCTGAACTTGACAACTGAATTTACATTCAGTGAACAGATGCTCAATAGTTTCAGACTGTTCAGCACATAGGACACACATATCATCCTCACAGCACCCATAAGCAATGAGCTTAGCTTTAGTATTCAAGCCTTCCTGCATTATCAGCCAAGAATTGAAAGAATGTTTGGGCACATTCCTTTCATTCCATACTATTTTTGCCCAGTGCTCGAAATATGCATTTTTCAAGTTAAAATCGTATTTAAATTGATAAATAGGTTAATATGAGATATATTTCGAATCTAGTCATTGAAATTTAGTATGTTATCACATGCAATTTTACAAGATGTGTGTAAAATAATTGGCTATAATGAAGTCTTTATGCATGATTTATGAATTTTTGATGAAAAATCACATAAATAGTGACTTTTATTAGTAAAAATTGCTAAAACATACTTCATGACTAAGAAAAAACGTCACATGTTGCATTTTATCTTATATTTCAGATCTAAAAGTGAAAAGTTAATAAAAATAATTCTTCTCATATTTTTATGGTAATAATTGATAAATCGGATAAACCGCAACATTGTTTTTCTCGATAAATTTCGAAATTTTTAACCTAAGTTTAGAACATTATGAGTGTCATGGTATTTTTCCAGAATGTTCATGAGTTTAAATTTCAAATTTTGAATTTATTTGAAATTTTTATGATTTATTTGAAGTTTATGTCATAATATTGTAATTTTGAGTCCATTTATGAACAATATTAAGAAATATAAGTTAATTATTGTCAAGTGTTAGTGGAGACTAATTTTGAGTCCTAAGATGGTTAGGGTAATTAACTTGTACATAAATATGATTTTATGTAATTATTGTGATTTTAAAAGGTTAAATCACGCAAATCCGTAAAAAACGATTAATATACGATATTGGCTCCTTAAAGGCGATTTAGCATAAAATTGGGCATGTTCATACATATTATAATGCTGCATTTTATTTATGATTGTCATAATTTTAATTTTATGTAATTTTTGAATTATGTAATTTTACTTAGTATGGCCTTAGTTTTAATTGGTATTACCCGAAATGTATGGGAATATCGATTCGGTTGTAATTTATTGTGATCTCGTATCACCGTTTTGTAATTTAATAGATTTATTTTATTTACAAATGTATAATAGGAAATTATGTAATTCATTTATAATTTTATTTATTACTTTGTAATTTCCCGGAGTTTCCATGAAGACGGTGTTACCTCGAGATGCGTGCCAAGACCGAAGTTTAAGGGACCAAAGGAGTTGGTTTCTGAATTTGTAATAGTTTATTAGATTTACTATTTTAGGAAGGCCATACTAGGATTTTATTTTTTTATGCTTTGCATTTTTTTATATGTTGCATGCATCGCTAAATCGCCATAACTAAAACATGCATTGTCATTTTAATCGAGTTTATCGACCGTGTCAATTACAATTATCGTAGTTCACCGCTTTAGTTCACTTAAAACGTGATAGATAATAAATTGGCATGACCTCTCGCTAAAAATAAACAATTGAGACTTAGCCTTACCAAAAAGTAGAAACCATGAAAACCTATTTCGTGAGGGAGTGCACTCGGCCACACCGGGGTACAAACCTTGTTACGTAGGGGAAGTGGGTGATAAATGTCTATCCACCGAATTTATGTTAATGAAGGGTATTTAGGCACACCGTGCCCTAAGTTGATATAAGTTTGGATCATGGACACATTTATTCGAAATTTGGGTTGAACTCAACGAAAGTATTCACGACGATTTCCGGATGTGTTTCGGGCTAGAGATAAATATTAATGTAATTTTATCGACCAAGAGTTCTAAAAGTAGAATCGATTAAAAAGTTAATCCACCGAGTTATGTTAATAAAGGGTATTTCGGCACACCGTGCCCTGAGTTAATATGAATTTGGGTCTTGGAATCATTTATAATAGTTGGGTAGAGGTCACTATATAAATGCTCATATCTTGTTAATTTATTTACAAGTATGATATTAAAAAGACAAATGTTAATATTTCCTTTTCCTCCATACTTGTAGTTCATTACAATGAATCCATCAAACGCTACTACACCGATAACTATTGAGTCTTGCCACAATGTTTTTGACGACGTTTGCTTCAACAATGATTTCGACACTACTAGAGAACTTCATTTTGGGATAGGTTCGGATGGAAACCTAAACTTCATCACTTCTTCTAAACCTCCTACTACTACTACAAGATCTCTTGTGAGCCGGTCTCAGGAAGACCGCCTCATAAAATCTATAGGATCTTTGTCTTTGGAAGAGAAAGATGCCAAAACTAGTGGGAGCTCAAGCCATCAAGTTCTTGCTTCTAAGGGCAAAAGGTTCAAGAAGAAGGGAAAGAAAGGGAAAAACTTCAAGCAAGTTGAAGATGAGTGCCATTATTGCTATGGCATGGGACATTGGCTTAGGAATTGTCCCGTATATTTGCGAAATATAAGGGAAGGAATCATCGTTCCAAAAGGTAAAATTTCTAAGGAAATTTATGTTATTGATGTAAATTATACTTCCACTACAACATGGGTACTAGATACCGGTTGTGGTTCTCACCTTTGTAATCATTTACAGGGGTTAAGAGACGTGAAGAGGCTTAGCAAAGGAGATGTGGATCTACGCCTTGGAAATGGAGCTCGAGTAGCGGCCGAATCCAAGGGAACTTATGTATTAGCTTTGCCTAATGGATTTGAGTTGTATTTACATAATTGTTTTTATGTACCTACACTTTCTAAAAACATTATTTCTACCGCTATGTTAGACATGGACGGTTTTTGTTTTGTCATTAAGAACAATCGTTGTATTATTTCAAGGAACGACTTGGTTATAGGCCAAGCTCCTTCCATTAATGGCATTTACATTTTAGAAACCTCAAATCCGACTAATGACATCTACAACATTCAATCAAAGAAACTCAAAACAAGTGATCTAAAAGAATCGTTCATTTGGCATTGTCGATTAGGTCACATAAACGAGAATCGCATCAAAAGATTAATTTCGACTAATGTGATTACACCATTTGATTATCAATCATATGGAACATGCGAATATTGCCTTCTTGGCAAAATGACTCGAAATCCTTTTAGTGGTAAAGGGACACGAGCAAGTGAACTATTGGGACTCATACATACCGATGTATGTGGACCAATGAGTATCACCGCTCGAGGAAATTATGACTACTTCATAACCTTCACCGATGACTTGAGTAGATATGGGTATATCTATTTAATGAAGCATAAAAGTGAAGCCTTTGAGAAATTCAAGGAATTTCAAAACGAAGTAGAGAACCAATTGAACAAAAGAATAAAGGCACTACGATCCGATCGTGGTGGAGAATATCTTAGCCTTGAATTCGATTCACACTTGAAAGGTTGTGGTATTATATCACAACTTACTCCACCCGGAACACCACAACTCAATGGTGTTGCCGAAAGGAGAAATCGGACCCTACTTGATATGGTTCGATCCATGATGAGTCAAACCGAGTTACTGAACTCGTTTTGGGGATTTGCGATTCAAACCGCAATAAAATCTTTGAATGTAAGTCCAACCAAAGCAACTGAAAAGACTCCATATGAGATATGGAGAGGAAAGGTTCCAGTTCTATCCCATATGAAAATTTGGGGTTGTGATGCTTATGTCAAAATTAAAAATGACAATAAGTTGGCACCACGATCCGAAAAATGCATTTTTGTAGGTTATCCCATGGCCTCACGAGGCTATTACTTCTATAAGCCTCAAGAAAACAAAGTGTTTGTGTCTCGAGATGCTGTCTTCCTAGAAAGTGACTTTATTTCTAGGGGACAGAGTGGGAGAAATTTTGAACTTGATGAAGTTCAAGAGCCACAAACCGAGGTAGAGACGCAAGAAGATGTTCCTTCGTCGTCTAACGCGGTTGTCCCTCCTCCACTTAGAAGAACGGGCCGAGTTATTCGCCATCCCGATCGATATGTGGGACTTATCGAAGAAGATGGAACACTCGATGTGTTGCTTTTAGAAAGTGACGAGCCCGCCACCTACAAAGCCGCAATCTCTAGTCCAAATTCCTCCTTATGGCTTGAAGCCATGAATTCCGAGATGGATTCTATGCATGAAAACCAAGTTTGGAACTTGGTGGATTTGCCTAAAGGGGCAAGACCTCTTCAATGCAAATGGATTTTCAAGGTCAAGAATGGCATAGAAGGACATGATGATGTCTACAAAGCTAGGCTAGTGGCAAAAGGATTTACCCAAGTCCAAGGTCTCCATTATGATGAAACCTTCGCCCCCGTAGCCATGTAAGATCCATACGGATTTTGTTAGCGATTGCCGCATTTCATGATTATGAAATATGGCAAATGGATGTCAAAACCGCTTTTTTAAATGGGCATTTAGAAGAGGAGGTGTACATGATACAACCCGAAGGTTTTGTTGATTCTAAAAATCCTAACAAAGTGTGCAAGCTTAAGAGATCCATTTATGGTCTTAAGCAAGCATCTAGAAGCTGGAATCATCGATTCGATCATGTGATAAAAGAGAATGGTTTCACTCGAAGTGTTGAGGAACCATGTTTATACATGAAATTTAGTGGGAGCAATGTTGTGTTCCTAATTTTGTATGTCGATGACATACTACTCATTGGAAATAATATTCCGATGTTGTCTTCCGTTAAGAAGTGGTTAGGTAACCATTTCAAAATGAAGGATTTAGGAGAGGCACAACGCATATTAGCTATCCGGATCTATAGAGATAGATCCAAGAGGACATTGGCACTAAGTCAAGAGTCTTATGTTGATAAGATTCTTCGACGTTTCAGCATGGACAAATAAAAAAGGGGTTTGGTACCTATGGTAACTGGGACGATATTGAGCAAGTCTCAATCTCCCTCCAAACCCCATGATGTTGAACGCATGAAGATGATCCCTTATGCTTCCGCTGTTGGATCAATCATGTACGACATGATATGCACACGTCCTGATGTCTCGTATGCCTTGAGCATGACGAGTAGATATCAAGGAAATCCAGGTGAGAGTCACTGGATAGCCGTCAAGAACATCCTTAAGTACTTGAGAAGAACTAAGGATTCTATCTTAGTGTTTGGAGGAGACACCGAGCTCCGTGTTAATGGTTACACGGACTCAAGTTTCCAAACGGATAGAGATGATATGAAATCACAAGCTGGTTTCATTTTCATGCTCAATGGTGGTGTCGTTAGCTGGAGAAGCTTCAAGGAAGCTGTGACTGCGGATTCAACAATGGAGGCTGAGTACATTGCAGCATTAGAAGCTGCCAAGGAAGCTGTGTGGATCAGGCAATTCACGGAAGGTCTAAGAGTAGTACCTACCGCCAATGATCCCATCACTCTCTATTATGATAATAGTGGGACAATCTTCCAAGCTAAAGAGCCAAAGTCTAGTAATAGATCTAGACATGTACTTAGAAAATATCATGTAATTAGAGATTTCATTGAAAGAAAGGAAATTGCGATATGTAAGGTTGGGACGGATGATAACATAGCTGATCCGCTCACCAAGCCTTTATCGCAGGCTAAGCATGATGGACATGTTGTGTCCATGGGACTTAAACGTGTACCAAGTTTGTGTTAGATTTTGAAATGAAATAAAAGTGTTGTTTTTGTTCATGTTCATAATCACATTTGTCTTTTATATTTTCTTTATACATTGTTACATCCAAATGGGTTGTAGTGACAATTGAACCCCGTTAAAGTGAACACGGATTAACATTGTATTCGCCCATAGTCACTTGTATGAGGTGACGTCTCGAAGTGACTAGAGTGTGATGCGATTGATGGCAAGTTCAAGTGCCATGGAGTCATATGAGAATGACTAGTCGATCACATAGGCAGACTGTTAGGAACACTTTGTCGGGCCTTATGACCGCTTATAGAGTTCTGGCAAAATTTATATACCCTGGTCGTGGCGAGAGCTACTATAGTATTCTAATGAGTCGATTCTTTTGACTAAAGACTGTTCGCCTAAGGTGGCACAGTTTCAGATTAACTTTGATTTATGTTACTACGACCTTCGTAAATGGGGTCAAATGGGCTTTTTTGGGTTATGATGGCTGTGGCTAGTCGAAGGGAATAAGTGCGATAGGAATTGTCCACCCCTTTGTCAGGGTTATAACAATATCTTAGGGCCACTCGAGGAGTAATGAACTGGAAATGCGTGGCCACGCTCGGAAGGTATCTATGGTAGATAATTCCGGTCAATCAGTTATTCTCCAGATCGAGGAAACCACTCTCGATATGATCACTTGCAAGTACGGCCTGAAAGACACCTTGCATTGAGTGGGAGATAGTAATAGGACAAGAGAATTAGTGACGCACACTTGTCGAGGACAAGTGGGAGATTGTTGGAATATGTGTCCTCCGACAATAATGCGATCACAACTGTCGATCATGATGATCACATGTTTAAATCTCATTTTTAAGAATACATGTGGGATGTAATTTTTACAGTCAACTGGTCCACACATATCGGTAATGATTGGCTGACTAGAGTTTGACATTACTGTCGTGCGACGGTGGTGATCAGTTGATCCCCTTAGGTCATACCTAAAGGGTAACACTCTTAATTGAATATTTAATTGATCGTATGATGATACGAGTCAATTAAATTACTTAAAATTGACGGACGATTTTGGAAGTAATATTTATGTGTCTCGTTGTAATTTGATTAAATTAGACACGGTCTAAGTAATCGAATTGCTTTATTGCTTAGATGAAATTATTGTTTACAGAAACAATTGAAACTGAATGAATAATTTATTATAAATACAAGACGTTGTGATTTATAATTGGTAAACCGTTTTGGTACAAGTAATTATGAATTACTAAGTCGATTTTATACATGACGTTTTTTTTATTAATACGTTGATTTTTAATATGTTAAAAATGCATGACAATTTTACATGATTTGTGACATGTGACAAATTGATAAATTGACAAAGATAAAATAGAACCCATTTTATCTTATATGGACCGAAATATTGGAGGGAGTATAGTGTTTAAATTGTGTTAAATTATTTAAGTGGAAACAATAACATGATTACACACCTAGCTAGTAGCCATGCATACCTATGTTTTCTTGAGAAGAATAACTTGCCCATGCATTGGCTCTCTCTCTTTCACCCCACCGGTTTTCAAAGGGCATCATAGAGAGTTTTTTTTCTCTCTAATTATTCATTCATAGTTTTACATATTTTTCTAGTGTAAGAAATACAAAAATATCTCTACATCTTATGAAAAACTAGAGAAATAAAAAGCTCCAAAATTATCCTCTCTTGGCCGAAATTACAAGAGACAAAAATAATAGTTTTGGGTCAATTTTAGTAAGATAAATATTGTTCTAGATTCAAATAATATTTATTTTTAAGAGGTTATCTTGAGTATTCATCTTTGGGAGGGATTCTAAACTTGAATCCTTGTTCTTCCATTTATAAGGAAAGCTCAAGAACAAGTGAGAAGGAGAACTCACTTGTGCCCTTTTAATCCGAAACTACTATAGTAAGAATGACGATTTCTTCTCTATTTTAATTATGTTTGCATGCATAAGATCTAAATTTATTTTTATGACAAAATTAAATTGTAACATATATGAATATGTTGTATAATGAGATATATATTTCTAACACTTTCATGGTTGTCTTGGGGTGGTTTTGGGTTGGTTGTGTCGAGGGTAGTGAGGAGAGTATAGTGATGGTCTTGGGTGGCAAGTAGGGTGGCTGTGGTGGTCTGAAATCGTGTCTAAAAAGGGGTGTACGGCATGTTGTTGTCGCTATTGTCTTGCTCGTTGTTGGTGGTTATTGTGACGGTTGTCGTGGCTAGTGGTTGTGGCTGGTGTCGACTAGAGTCAGGGGAGACACGGTGGTGGTCGGCGTCGACGGTGGGGTCGACTGGTGGCTGTGTTATGGTGGTTGTCGTGTTGGTTGGTGGTGTTGGTGGTGTTGTTGTTGCTTGGTAGTTGGTAGTTGGTGCGGGTCTAGGTGGTGACTGGGCAGGCCGGACCCACCGTGGCTGGGTGGTGGCCCATGGTGGGGAGGCGTGGTGGTGGTGGTGGTGTGTAGTGAGTCGGGTTTTGGGTAATTGTGTAAGACGGGTATTTAATTAGTTATATGTGTATTTGTATACGTATTAGATTAGTATGTTTATACGTATTTTATACGTACTAGATTGGTATATTTATACGTATTTGTATTATTATCGTATTTTAGGAAATGGGTTTTGTGAGACAGACATAGCTTGTGTGACGGTTTGCTTATGCGGATTTGCTGTGAGGTAGGTTTATCCTACTCAGTTTCATTGTCGTATTTATTTTTAAATGGGTCATTTGGTCATTTAATTACATATTGTGAGTCGTATTGCATGTTGTTGGTCATAACGACTCGACGAGTCGAGATATTTGAGGAATTGCTATCCATTACATGTTTGGCATGTCATGGCGTGTTTTGTTTGTCATACATTTCATATTGTGTCGGTTGTGATTGTATATGTTGGAGGATTCGTGTTCTTGTTGTTTTGGAGACGTAAGACGGTTAGGAGACCGTCTTGCGCTTAAGTCGCCTCTTGGAGCTTCCCACTCCAAGAGGGATGTGCACATTAATGGTTTGAGTTACGGAGGGACTTGTGTGATTGAGACAGGACGTCTGGCAGGGGATCCGGTAGGCTTCCGGACCCGATACGTCTGGGCGTGTCCGGGTACCTATTTGTGGTTATCGGTATGTCTAGGCGTGTCCCGGTACCAGTGTGGTAGTCGGTATGTCTGGGCGTGTCCCAGTACCATGGTGGTGGTTGTTGATGGTGGTTCATTCGTATCATGGTCATGTTGTATGTTCACACACTCGAGTCGTGTCACACTTTATTTATTTAATGAAACTGACGTTTGTGTGTCTGTGTCTTTGTCACCTATCTCTTTTGGGGTGGTCTGTGTCGATCCATATAATATTATTTGGTCATATGGGGAGTAGGTTATATTCAGGTTATTTGGATAGTACGCGGGAGACGGGACGATCTTGATGATATCACGAGACGAGTCTAGTTGGCTAGAAGAGTATAGATGTTATGAGTTGTACTCTTATTCATTTGTTTACATTTATGTAATTCACTAAACCTTATATTAATAAAATGTTCTTTATTGAAGTTTTGAAATAGTACCTTGGGAAACCGAGATGGTAACGCTCCAATTATCTTGGCCGGATAGTTGGGGTGTTACGTAGACTTAGAACCCAAAGCACACCGTCCCTCGGATCGACCTCGACTTAACCATTATCTAGTTATTTGTTGAGATTATAAATGTGTTTGATTGAGTGTACGACAACTCGCTCGCCATCAATGAGTTCATATAACTGATTATTGGATGTGGTTTCAACTAGTGCACATGTTATGTTTGATGAAATGCTTGATTGACAACCTAGCATGAATCTCTATCTATTTAACTTCTCATATAATATCGAGAGCCTTAGGAGTAGTTAGACCATGCATGATGTTAGTAGGAAGATCGGATGTACGCGAGAGCTAGCCCGACTCGACCTTGGTGGAACCGTAAGATCGAGATCCTCGACCTTGATTATGTGACTCATTTATGTGATTCTCCCTATAATTTTCCCTACGATCCCATGACACCCTAGTGTTTTTAATCATTTGTTTACATCTCTACCTTTATTACTTGCTTTGTCTTTCATTTGTTTACATTTTATTGCTATTAGTTTAGAATACAAACCCAAACCCAATTTGTGACATAAGAAATAGCTACTTGCAATGATAACTCTTTGATAACCCGTTCTTTAGGATTCGATCTCTACTTACTTCTATAAAAGTTGTTAGTATGAGTATAAATATTGTTTGATTCGGCCTAAAACAACGACTTAGCTATATACTCTAGTGAGATTAGGACACTGATCACTGAGCTTAGGTTTTCGATTATTTTGTTATGTTCGGTTGTTTTTGGGCCAATTTCTGGCCCTGCTGGTTTTGTGTAAGAGGGAGCCCAAGTCCGATAACTTCTTTGTATTGGCTCCGTCTCCTATTTGTATGGTGACCATTCCCTTTTTGATATTTACTTACATTTTATCAAAAGATAAAAAAATATAGATACTCCGGAGCAAAATAGAAGAGTTGAAAGGAAGCATTGAAACTTATTGAAAAGAGCAAGAGCGTTGCAATTTGAAGCGGGCTTACCTATTGAGTTCTTGGGAGAGTGCGTCCTAACAACAATCTATTTGATCAATATGACGCCTATATCTCTACTAAATGGAAAGACGCCATTTGAAGTACTATATGGAAAGGCACCTCAGTTACATAATTTGCTAGTTTTTGGGGTCATTGTGTTATGCACACAATAAAGAAAAACCCAAAAAATAAAATTCAGAGAGGAAGGGTGTCGGTGTGTGTTATAGGGTACCCTTATAGGAAGAAAGGATGGAAAGTGTACGACTTATTTACCAAAGAAGCGTTCACCTCTCGTGATGTCGTGTTACTTGAACATCTCTTTTTTTTATTGATGCAAATGGAAGTAAAGGGCATTCATAGCATAGAATAAAGTTAATGTGCAAGGGTATAATTGGGAGGATGAACCACGAGAAGAGGCATTGGTAGAATCACAAAGCATGGTTCAATTGACAAGTAAGAGTGTTGATGCAAAACCCATCAATTTTCCCACGGAATAACATCACAAATTGGCATTGTCAAGTGGCTACGAGTTACACGACGCGAGCAAGAACATAAGACTTGTTGGAAGGTTGATCTACCTACCAATCACGCGACCAGAGTTGACATTATGTGCATGCACCTAAGAAGGAGCGTTGGGAGGCAGCATTAAGAGTGGTGAGAAATATAAAAGGGTCACTAGCCATAGAATCAAGTGTCAATGCATATAGCGAAGAATCCGGTGTTTCATGACTGCACAAAGCATATCGAGATTGATTGTCATTACATTCGACAATATTTGGTGCATTCGAGAAGAGGCATTGGTAGAATCACGAAGCATGGTTCAATTGACAAGTAAGAGTGTTGATGCAATAGCGAGTAATGGCGAAGAAATTGACCACGAAACCCACGAGTTTCTGGATGTCCGTCACGGAGGAGAAAAGGAGGAAGAGACACCACGAAATGACCCCGAAGCTACTCACATGGGAAGAGGAGCGAAATAAAAATATGAGACCGTGTGAAAGAAGGATTATGTCTGTGAATCAGCTACTTTAATAAAGACCACTCAAGCACACTTGATCCAATCAAAGTCTTCAAGAAAAGTTACGCGTTACTCATTTTCTTATAATGTTACTTGTCAAAAACATTTTGTTGTGCACAATGATTTTCTGACGTTTATTATGGTGGATAAAGAGCCTCGGAATTTTTACGAGGCATTTCGTGACAAAAGATGGCAGCAAGCTATGCATAAAGAAATTAAGGCATTGGAGGAAAATCGGACATGGGAAATTGTGGATCTACCGAAAGGGAAGAAGCCAATAGGTTACAAATTAGTCTAAAAAATAAAGTTCAAAGTTGATGGCAGTGTCGAACGATACAAAGCTAGATTGGTGGCACAAAGATTCACTCAAGTAGAAGGCGTTGATTTTTATTAGACTTTTGCACCGGTAGCAAAAATGGTTATTGTCCATTGTCTACTTCATGTGACCATAAATAAAGGACGGATCATGTATCGGTTAGATGTAAACAATGCCTTCTTACATGGCGATTCGCATGAAAAAAGTGTATATGAGACCACCTCCAAGTTTAGAAATGAATAGCAATAACAAGGTTTGTAGGCTTCTGAAATCGGTCTGAGGCTTGAGACAGGCATCGAGGATGTGGTTTACAAATCTACCCGATTCTCTAGAGGGGTGTGGATTTACGCAATCATTGGCGTATTATTCTATTTTCATTTATAATGAAGATGATGTATTTCATGTTGTACTAGTTTATGTGGGCGATATGATTTTAGTTGGTAATTCAGCGCCGACTTATGAGAAGTTCTAGAAACTTTTGGATAAAAGTTTTAGGATAAAGATTTGGGAAAATCAAATCAGGCTTAACGGGGGCAAAACCCATCGATTTTCCCACGGAACAACATCACAAATTGGCATTGGCAAGTGGCTACGAGTTACACGACGCGAGCAAGAACATAAGACTTGTTGGAAGGTTGATCTACCTACCAATCACGCGACCAGAGTTGACATTTTGTGCATGCACCTAAGAAGGAGCGTTGGGAGGCAGCATTAAGAATGGTGAGAAATATAAAAGGGTCACTAGCCATAGAATCAAGTGTCAATGCATATAGCGAAGAATCCGGTGTTTCATGACTGCACAAAGCATATCGAGATTGATTGTCATTGCATTCGACAATATTTGGTGAATGGGGCTATAGCAACATCTTTCGTGTGCACCAAGGATCAAGTGGCAGATATATTCACCAAGGCTTTGGATGTAACCATTTTCACAACATCATGACAAGTTGGGAAGTTGAGATTATACACTTCCAACTTGAGGGAGAGTATGACGATATTTATGACGATACTGTATATATGTAAAAGATATAGAAATTATATGCTTACCATAAACGTAGCTAGGGTATAGAATCGTAAGACCTTGTATATAAACCGTTGTATTGTAATTAAGCAGTCAAGCAATAATATTGAAATCATTCAATCGAAAAATGACAAAAGGAAAACCAAACGCAAACAAAACGCACATTCTACTTCTACTAACCCCTTCGAGGCCAAGATAACCCTGAAAGGTCTTGGTCCAAGAATCGGCGTGGCCTAGCGGAACATCCTCCATAATCGTTAACTATTGTCCTTAACCGATAACCAGATTTGCCAACTAATGTGTGCAATTATTCGCTTCTCTATAAACATCCTCCATAATCGCACTTATTTTTGATTTTATATGTCTTGTTAAACATCAAATACGCTCTAGGTAATATAACAAATGCGGTTTGATATTTAAGTGTCGCCTAAAAATGATATTAAAATCGAAATACTCCCTCCTTCTCGGTCATTTGTTTACATTGACACAAAAACCCAAGAAAGAGGAGGAGACCTTTTGTAAATGTTGTTATTATTAAATAATAAAAGAACAATATATTATATGAACATTAAATTATATTTAAAATCATTTTTTATTTATAAAAAGGTAAAAATGTTGGGGGTGAAGGGACCTCTACTAAGAAACACAATGACGGGCAGGAGCAGACCAAAATTTTTGGATTCCATCTAAGTGTTGTTGATATTGAGATGGAGGAGTCAACTGATTCATCTTCTGTGAACAATGAAGGTGGCTTTGCAGAGGTTGGGCCTACACAACCTCCTCTCTCGCCATGAATGGACTAATTTGGAATTGTATGGGTCTTAATAATGCGTTCACCCCTACAATTCCGAAACTAAGAGCGTTGGTAAACAATAAGTACTATGATTTTATTTTCTTTATCGAGACTAAATGTAATGTAGCTTCTATTAGTCCGTTGTTTAGATCGTTGGGTTTTGTCAAGTCCACCGGTGTTGATGTGGTTGGTACGGTCGGTGGACTTTGGGTGGGTTGGAAGAAGGAAGAAAAAAATGAGCTTCGTGAGTTCATGTAGCAACTTTGTGGTTTTACTAATCGAAAAATATAATGGACTATTATGGTACCTTGTGTTGTTTTATGGAGCCCCTAATTACAAAGATAGGGAGTCGGTTTTCTTGAAGTTAGAAGAGGTTTTGGCCAACTTAGAGAATCCTTACCTTATCATAGGGGATTTTAATCAAGTGGAGTATATAAGCGACAAATTGAGCTCAAATAAAAATTCTATCCGGGAGCCTATGAATTCAATAATTGGAAAATCCGGAATGAACTTTTGAATATTCCGTTTAAGGGCCCAAGATTTACATGGGGTAATAATAGGAAAGGGGACAAAAGGGTGTATGAACGCATTGACAACGCTTTGGGATCAAAGGGTTGGTTTTCTCTCTTTCCGAGCACGGGAATTAAACATTATCCAATGCAAATTTCAGATCATGCACCTATAGAGATTGATCTCAACCTTACGAAAAATAATACCAGAAAGCCTTACCGTCTGGATGCTTGGGCTTTGAAGTATCCGGATTGCATACAAGTTATAAAAACAGCTTGGGATTTCCGGGTAAATGGATCTCCAACATATAAGATTATGAGAAAATCATCCCGGGTTAGACAAAGTGTTAAGAAATGGGCTCTTGAAAAACGAAAGGAGTGGATGGGAAAGTGGGTTGATTTTGATGTTAGATTGGAACATAGTATGGATGTGGCCATTAATGGTGGCACAAAGGAAGAGTATACTAAAATTAATGAGGAAGTTCGTGAATTCGCCACCGCAGCAGCCATTTACTGGAAGCAATGAGCAAAGCTTAAATGGATGGTGGATGGTGACACTTGTACTAAGTATTTTTTCAATTGGGTAAAAGGTAGAGCGGGACAAAACTTCATTTTGGGAGTAAAAGGCACTGGTGGAACATGGTGTTATAACTCGGAGGAGGTTTGCAATCCTTTCAAGAAGTATTTCATAGATCTCTACACACCTCCACAAATTTAGCAAAGAAGAGATATTCAAGATCCTTATTATGACACACTAAAGCATTTGAAGAAGCGGGTTGCATATGATGATGTTGATCTATTGAGAATGCCTTTCACTGCAAAGGAGGTTAGGAAGGCTGTTTTCCAAATGGGTCCCTTGAAATCACCGGGACCGGATGGCATACCGGCTATCTTTTACCAAAAATGTTGGCATCTGGTAAAAAAGGACTTTACTAAAGCAGTCCTGTCGACGCTCAATTCGGGTGTGGTTTTACGGAAGGCCAATAGAACTTTCATCACATTGGTACCAAAGTGTGATAACCCGGAGGAAGTTCAAGACTATAGACCTATAAGCTTATGCAACCTCTTTATGAGAGTGGTCACGAAATGCATCCCAAACCACCTTCTTAAACTCATGGGTTTGCTGGTTGGACCTTATCAAAATGCATTTTTATCAGGAAGGAACATTTCAGATAATATTCTTCTAGCACATGAAGTGATTCACAAGATTAATTCGCACAAAAAAGGTAAACATGGGAATTTCCCTTTTAAAGCTGATATGAGTAAGGCTTATGATCGGATTAAATGGGATTTTCTCAAAGCCGTACTAGAAAATATTTGTTTTCCAGATAGTCTAATTAGACTTATTATGAGTTGTGTTACTACTGTCACCTATGAGGTGCTCATTAATGGTTCACCTCTTCAACAATTCCAACCGAAGTGTGGTCTACGTCAAGGATACCCCTTATCTCTGCATATCTTTATTCTTTGCATGGAGGTTCTTTCTAGCAATCTGGAATATGCACAATCTAAGGGGCATCCAAAAGGAATCCAACTTTGTCGGGGTCTAGCCCCCTTGACTCACCTTTTCTTTGCGGATGACTCGGTGTTCTTTCTCTAGGACAGACGTAGGTCTTTTGGACATCTGAAACGAATTTTAAATGATTATTGTGCCGCATCGGGGCACCTTCCGAATGAAGGGAAATCAGGAATTATCTTCAGTCCTAACACAAAGCTAAGAAAAGTACGGTTCTGCCTAAAAGTGCAGAATATTCGTAATAATAAAGGTATTGGAAAATACATGGGAATGTCGACTGAGTTCCAGACTTCTAAAAATGATGTTTTCAAAGGTCTCATTGATAATGTTACGAAGCGTATCTCTTCATGGAACGGGATTTTTCTCTCACCGGCCGGAAGGCTAACACTCATCTCATCTGTCCTATCAAATTTATTTACTTTCTATCGATTTTCAAAATACCGGTAAGTATGACAAATAAGATTAGCTCTCTTTTGTCGCATTTTTGGTGGGTTGGATGTAGATCAGAGAAGTCGCTTCACTGGCGTGGTAGGATTTTCACTAGTTTACTGAAGAGTAAATGGGACCTTGGTATATGGAATATAGAATGCCTGAACCAAGCTTTCCTAGCCAAACATGCCTGGCGTCTGGTAAGTTATGACAACTCTATTTTTAGCATAAATTTTAGGGAAAAGATTTTCAGGAAAACTGTAACACCCCCATACTCCAAGTGCCTTACCAGGACCACTTAAGGCATGAGAATGCTACAATCTCGGTTACCCGAGGTAATGATAATCAAATAGACAATAACGAAACGTACTTTAATAATAATAAAGTTTAAAGTGATACAACCAACTCCGAAACTGATAAATGAAAATACAAAGGTTCTCAAAACTGTCACACGACTAAACAAAATAAGAGAATGTTCGACACAGCGGAAGACTTCTAAAACAGCATCGTGATGACTCAACCCAGCTATCCCATGCGCATCAACTCATACCTGTTCAATGACTGCTCACCATCCCCGAATGGATCACCACAATTTTTAAAACATTTAAACGGGGTCAGTACTGATTACATAAAATACACAGCTGCAATAAAACGATATAACAAATCAAACAATCCCTAAACTCCGTCACATCACCACACACCTGACTACACACTAAAGTGTGTAGTCCTGCCAGAATACCCATCGCAACGGGTATTCCACACCGCCAGTGGGGGACCGCAGCCGTTCCCACCGAAGCCCCGCTCATCTCATCCGAGCGATAAACCCATGTTCCTTAATGTGCACATCCCTTCTGTGGCAGGTTCCACAGAAGGCGAATCAAGGGCGTGAAGCTACTCCCGCAAGTGACTCCACTCTGCCAGGGACGCACCCCGAAGATCACAGACAGTTATACAACAGTCACCTTACACAATCAACAATTACCAAAAACCAATTCCTATACGATAATCAATCAACACAACAACAATTACCAACAACACTATGTAACCAATACTGAGTAGGGAAACCCTACCTGGAATAGCAATCACTACGGACGATCTAGCAGCTAATCAGAATTTCTCCTCTACGAATCCTCCTCCTATAACATGTATACATACAATTACCACCAATACTACACAAAACACCCAAAACCCCCCAACATTACCCAATTAGGGTTTCAATGAAACTCAACCAAACGCTATAAAAATTATACGAGGAACTTACTCTTGACACGATGATCACAACGGCGTAAAGAACGAGATGATCCGACAAACCTAGCCTTGGAAATTTGCCAATAACGCGAGAGATGCGAACAACGTAACTTCTAATCTTTTTGAAAGGTTTAAGAATGTTGAAAAGGTGTTTAAGAAATAATGACGGAAGTTTATATATTAATCTCGCGTTATTAACAAAACCCGTCCAAATAAACCCGTAAAACACACTTACTCGATCGAGTAAGTGACTTACTCAATCGAGTCCCCAACTTACTCGAACGAGTACCCTACAGGCAGACTACTGTTTTGCGTAAAAAGCTACTTACTCGACAGAGTAAGTCCCACTCGATAGAGTACTCATAGACATAGAAAACCGTAGTATTACAAAAACTACCTTCGCGGATGGGATGAAACCTTCAATTACGGGTTCTTGTTCTTGGGGGGCCAGAAGTATCGGACATGACATGAGTTTTATTATGGACAATATTGCATGGAAACCAGGGGGTGACTCTAATCTTAATGTATGGACTAGTAGATGGGTTCAGGGAAATATGCCGAACCCCAAGGATGAATGGTTGGACACAGATTTCAGCTTTCTTAAAGACATGTGGGTTAAAGATTTCTACTATAATGAAAGGGGTTGGAATGAGGAGTTGATTAAGTTAGTCTGCGACGAGAAAGTGCTGTAAAGATCTTGGCTATCCCGCTAAGATCTCAAACTAAAGATGAAATGTTCTGGCCTTTCTCAAAGGATGGAACGTACACTGTTAAGAGTGGGTATGGGGTTATCTTCAGCAGTTTCTTTGAAAGGAAGGGATCTAGAAAGGATAAGAATCATTTATGTTAGGAGAATGAGCTTTTCTTTAAAACCCGCCTATGGAATCTTTCTAGACCTCAATCATGGAAGATTCTGGTGTGGAAGATCGTTACTGACTCACTACCCGTGGGCTATGAATTTGAAAGAAGAAAACTAGATTGGGATTCATCATGCCCAACGTGCAAAGGGGAGCAATCGGGTGTTGAGACCATGGAACATCTCTTCCGAGACTGTGATATTTCTTCAAGAATATGGGCTGGTTCATCTCTTGGCATTAACTCAGCAAATGGAACAAATATAAGGGTCGGTGAATGGATTATTAACTGGATCCATTATATGACCACCATTGAGGATAATGATACTCGTATTATCCAATTTCTGGCGATTCTTGTCAGTATCTGGACTATGAGAAATAACTACATTTTCAGAGGAGAGAATTTCATTCCAGCACTTTTCTTTAAGAAGTATTCCCAACTGGTGGTTTTGACTTTACGAAGGTATCGAGGGGATATTGATTTTCCTAAAAAGGGCCAGCTCTCACAAGGGAATTATGACGAGGAGAACGAAATAGATATGATGAGAAACGGGAAACCTTTCTATGTGATTGGAGGTATTGGTACTTGTCAGGCAACACGGATCTGTGTTGATGCCAACTGGGAGAACTATTTCGCAGCTGCTTTTGGATGGGTTGCCTACAATTATATGGGAGAGGCTTGGTTTGAGGGAGCCACTAAGAGTCGCGCAGAGTTACCACTTCAAGCGGGGGCTATGGGGATTAAAGTGGCTTTGGAATGGGCTTACAGTCGGGGCATCGTCCACTTGAAAATTTCTTCTGATTGTCCTCAGCTACTTACTCAATGGGCAGGAAAGGATTGCAAGCATCATCAAGTTCGAGGAATCGTTGAGGATATTAATAATCTTACATCTGTTTTTCACTGTCTATGTTTTAGTTATGTGCGTAGGAACCTTAATGGAAGAGCTCATGACCTAGCTAAACGGGCTTTGAGATCGCTCTAAAAATCTTTTATTTCGACTGCCAAAAAAAATAAAAAAAATTAATAAAATACTCATATAAAATAGGAAAAATTACAAATAACCACCATATATTTGCGTATTTTTACAAATTACCACCATGTATTTGCATTTTTACAAATAACCCCCGAACTTTGATGTATATTCCCCGATCACCACCGTATTTCTATCCCGAACGTCGATTTTCTTACTTTCCGTCTTGTTAAGTGACGATTTACGCTAAATACCAAGATTACCCTCCTACAACAAAAGATTACTCTCGTACCATTGGATGATTTCTAACAAAGAATGATTACTCCTTATCTCTCATCAAACACTAAATACCTAAAACCCCAATTAAGAACACAATTAAATTGTTCATCAACTAATTTGCATGATCCTGATTTATAAAGTGGATAAGATTCATCTCTTATCATCCTCAATCATACAAATCATCACCCATCAATTTTTCTATTTCATTACCCCTGGATTCACTTAAACGGTGTCATTAGAATGGTCATCCGATCCCTTGATTTTTTTGACAATGATGCTGCCAAATCAAATGAATTCACTTCCAACCCACTTCCCTTTTTCGTCGAAATTGTCGAAATTTGAGGTTTAATTGTACTACTCTCACTTCCCTGATTTTCTGAGTTTGGAGCAATTTGAGGCGAAACATCTTCTTAAAGTTCAGAACTGTAATTAATAATTTTACTACTTTGATGAGGCAAAACATCACTAATACTCTGTCATTTATTTGCTTTTCTGGTCGAATGACAGTATTATTTGCTTAAATTTGAGAGATTTTGGGAGTAAAATTGGAGCTTTGATTGTTAAAATCATTTGTGGGTATAATATTAGTGTTATTATGCTCGAAGTTTGCGAATTATCAGGAGAAAGTTGAGTATTGCCCAAGTTTTGTGAAGTGGGTATTGAATTATTTGACATGGGTGTTTGAAATGTTACATTATTTTGAGATCTATAAGGATTAATTTAAGATCTACCTGGTGAATTGGTATGTGAAGTTGAATTAACAAGAAGAAAGATCCAGCGATTAAGGGAATTTGATCGAAAAATGGAGTTGACTGTGAGAAATTAATTGACGGAATTGGGGATTTAGGGTTCGTGAGAAATGAGTAAATGATCAAATGATATGGAAGTAATCATTCTTGTAGGAGGGTAATCTTGGTATTTACTGTAAATTGTCACTTAACAAGACGGAAAGTAAGAAAATCCACGCTCGGGATAAAAATACGGTGGTGATGGGGGAATATACATTAAAGTTCGGGGGTTATTTGTAAAAATGCAAATACATAGTGGTAATTTCTAAAAATACGCAAATATATGGTGGTTATTTGTAATTTTTCCTATAAAATATGTAAATAAATGACGAATACTATGGGTGGAAGTACATAGGCGGTGTTGAGCTCGAAAAAGGGTGCAACGGCTAGCCCAACAAAAACTGTTTGTTTCCTCGAGAATTTGTACGGTTTGGCATCCACATAATATCCTCACCGTTGGATGTTCTGACACCAAAATCTTGTCGTTCTGCATTACTGTTCCCCTCTTTTAACTTATAACCCCTCGCCTTTTCATATGCTAATTACATTTCACACTCTCTCTCTCTATCTCATTGTCTCTGTCACTTGAGCTAGACCAACAATGGCTTGTGTTATTCTTGCTTTATTTCTAACTTTTACTCTTGTTACTGCCCAACAAGGTTAGGTTACTCTTCTCATCTACCTTCTTTCTTTCTATGATTCTCTCTGTTTAATTTTAAAAACACTACTGTACTTAGCTCATCTTGGTCCTACCCTGCTCGAATCCGCGAAGAATTTGTAGAATGTTACGGACTAGTTTTCATATTTTACTGCTGCTTTCTTGCTCTTCTTATCAAGTTCAAAAGCGTAGATTCATATATTGCTAGAAATCTTACATTTTACGGAATACTCCCTCTGCCCGGCCATTTTGTTTACCTTTTCCGCTTATGGGTGTCTCGTTCATTTGTTTACCTTTCTATATTGGTAATATTTTTGAAGGGGAATTTGATAATCCACCTAACCCATTGTCCACTTGTCACTCGATAATAATACCTACAAATGGTCACCTCCACTTTCCTTGGTCTTTTATGTCGAAACCAAAGGTAAACAAATGATGTAGACGGAGAGAGTATTATTTTCAATTAAGGGAAAAAGTCTTTACCATATTTTCATGTCATAAACTTATTTAATTTTGTTGTGTTGTTCTCTGGCTTATTGAGTGAATCGTGAAATACAATAAATACATTAAATGCATTCTCACCTACATCCTTTTGATTTTAATGTGTCTTTCTGACATTAGTATGCTGTTTTTCTAATTCAAGGTCAAATTAACAGTCAAAATTTGTACAGTAAAATTCTGGCATTTTAGTAAAACGTTATTGCCGTTTGAAAGGTAACTAGTCCATCACAAAATCTCATTTGTGACGGCATGTATCCGTCACTCCAAAGTGACGGAAAGTGACGGATACCATTTTCCCTCACAAATGACCCAAATAGAGGAGAGAGGGAAGCACATGGGGGTGCCCCCACCTTGTCCCCTGAAGAAACAAGAAGAGCAGTGGTTTAATGTGTATTGTATTATTTGATGATCATAAGCAGAAGGATACAAGAGCTTATATACAACAATTAGGAAAAAACCCTACGATCTCTAGCATATCACGAATTACATACATAAGGAAAATATTATATACATACTACCATAATTACGGAAGATACGATACGATTATGATACCGTATCATATCATATAATATCTTTCCATACTCCCCCTCAAGTTGGAGCATGGGGCAAACCAATGCCCAACTTGTCTCGTAAATACTCGTAAGGTTCAACAGCTAGAGCCTTCATGAAGATATCTGCCAGTTGCTCTTTACTTCGCACATGGGTCGTTGCAATCGTCTTGGCTAACAAATGATGACGGATAAAGTGGCAATCTATTTCAATATGTTTTGTGCGATCGTGAAAAACGGGATTCTTCGCAATGTATATAGCCGCCTTATTATCGCAATAAACATTCATTGGTCTCTCGTGATTAATACCGAGAGATTGTAGAAAGGACTTCAACCAGAGTAACTCACTAGTTACTGCCGCCATTGCACGATATTCTGCTTCTGCCGTGGATTTTGCAACAGTGGCTTGCTTTCTTGCCTTCCATGATACGGGACTTGTACCCAATGAAACAAAATAGCCAGTTATCGATCGACGCGTCAAAGGGCACCGTGCGTAATCAGAATCTGAATATCCATGTAACTGTAGATTTGAATTTCTATGGAGAATGATCCCTTTGCTTATAGTGCCTTTGACATAGCGTAAAACTCGTAACGCGGCATCCATGTGTTCCTTTCTTGGGGCATGAACAAATTGTGACAATGTATGTACTGCGTATACTAAATCGGGTCTTGTGATAGTCAAATAAAGAAGACGACCTACTAACCTCCGGAACTTTATCGGCTCTTTCAGGAGCTGACCATCAGCGAGTGCCAAATTGTGATTTGGTTGGATAGGAGTCCCAATTGGCTTTGCTCCTTCCATTCCTCCATCTTTAACAATTTCTAAAGCATACTTTCGCTGGCTTAGAAATAGCCCCTTTTTTCCGGACGCAACTTCGATTCCCAAGAAGTACCGCAGACGACCAAGGTCTTTAATTCCAAAACTGGTGTCGAGGAAACCCTTGAGACATGTACAAGCTTCGTCGTTGTCACTCACAACAATCATATCATCAACATAGACTAATACCCCAAGAAATACTCCATTGTGATTATACGTGAATAAAGAGTAATCCGCAAGCGATTGAACAAAACCATATTTTATCAAAGACTCGGTCAATTTTGCGAACCAATTTCGCGAGGCTTGTTTCAAACCGTACAATGATTTTAATAATCTGCATACCTTGCGTGGTCCATGTGACTCGAACCCTTGTGGTAATCGCATGTAGACTTCTTCATCCAAATTCCCGTGGAGAAATGCATTATTCACATCCAATTGAGTAATCGACCATCCTTTGTGTAAGGCAACTGCCAAAAGACAACGTACACTGGTCATTTTTGCAACCGGCGCGAACGTTTCATGATAGTCAATGCCTTCGATTTGTGTGAATCCTTGAGCAACCAGTCGCGCCTTATAACGTTCAATTGTACCGTCTGCCTTGTACTTCACCTTGTATACCCACTTGCACCCTATTGCTCGCTTTCCCTCCGGTAAATCGACAATTCGCCAGGTGCCATTTGCTTCGAGGGCATTAATTTCCTTGGACATTGCTTCACGCCATTCGGCCTTTTTGGCAGCTTCGAAATAACCTCGAGGTTCCTGGATTGCATCAATGGTAGCTAGAAAACATTGGTGAGCATTAGAAAAACAATTGTTTGTAACATAATTGTCTATTGGATACCGAGTACCTCTCTTACGAATTGGCGATTGAACTGAGCGAGCTTGTTGTGTGGGGTTTATTATTCTTGTGGACTTGCACACGTAATCTTTTCTCCAGGCCGGCTCGAATTTTTCGCGGGCACCTCGTCCCATTGGCACGCCAGTTTCGGGCTGTTCATTACCCGTTTGTTCTTGGGCCGGTTCTCCTGTTGGCTCTTCTTCGACACCCTGCATTTCCGTACTTGGTGTACTCTCGTTCTCATACTCATTGTCCTCTTCTTCTCCAATTAATTCCCCATGTGTATTTTCTACTGGATTACTAATTTCTTGCACATGTTCGTTATCAGTGGTAATGTTTTGGTTTGGAAAAGATTCTGTGCTTGCTTCTTTATTAGTAATTCCCAGTGGAAACACATGCTCGAAAAACATTACATCTCGGGATTCAAAAATGGTATTTCGAGCTAGGTCATAGACTTTCCAACCTTTCTTACCATGGGGATATCCAACAAAAATGCATCGCTTACCTCTTTCATTAAATTTATCCTTCGGTTTGTCTTTGTTATGTGCGTAACAAAGACAACCAAGGACTCGTATATTGTCAAGAACCGGTTTTTGCCCATGTAACAATTCATAAGGGGTAAGTCCGTTGAGTATGCGAGTGGGTGTACGATTGATTAGGTATGCGGCAGTTAGGACACATTCTCCCCAAAATTTGAGTGGAAGCTCGGCTTGAAACCGTAGGGCACGAGCTTTTTCTAAGATGTGTCTGTGCTTACGCTCTACCCGTCCATTTTGTTGTGGGGTATCGATATTGCTAGTTTGAAACACAATTCCATGTTCATTATAATATTCTTTCATGGTCCCTGAGAGGAACTCCGTCCCATTGTCACTTTGTATCACTTTAACTCTTTTGCCAAATTGGGTCGTGGTCATTTGACAAAAATTTTTTAACAACTGACTTACTTCCCCTCTATCTCGCATAAGGTAGACCCATACATTCCTGCTATAGTCATCGACTATGGTCAAAAAATAGTGAGCTCCCGACAAGCTGCTTGTGCTATACTTCCCCCAAATATCACAGTGAATTAAAGCAAACAATTCGAGACTCCTTTTATTATTCAACTTAAAAATTGACCGCGTTTGTTTGGCACGACAACACGAGTCACAAACATTATTAAAATTCCACGATAAAGTTTTGCCAACTAAATTAGAAAAGGAAGGTAATATACTATGGGAAGGATGGCCGAGTCTTCTGTGCCACAACCGTCCGTCATTGCTTGTGTGCGTCCTTGCAGCAACCTCCTGACCATGCTTCAAATAATAAACCCCGTCTATGTGCTCACCCCGTCCAATCGTCGTCTTCGTAGATTGGTCCTGTATAACACAATAGGTAGGGTAAAATGTTACAATACAATCATTTTCTTTAATTAACTGTTGTATTGAAATTAAATTGCAATTTAGGCTTGGCACAAATAAGACATCGTTCAAAACGAAGCCATCATCGAGAACCACTTCTCCATGCTCACGAGCTATGATCATTGTTCCGTTGGGCAAGGACACTGTGGAAGCCGCTCCCTTTCTCACGTTTTTCAACAATTCTCGTTGTCCCGTCATAAGGTGCGATGCGCCACTATCTAATAGCCAATTACTAATTAATTTACTTTCATTACCTGTTAGTTTTTGGCTACCTTCGGGTTTGTTTACCAACAAATTCCTTATTTGAGTCATTTCTTGATCCGTAAATCCTTGCTTATTCGACTCATTGTCATTTGTTGTTGCTGCATTAGCTGTCTGATATGTGCTTCCCTGTCCTCTGCCTCCACGGCCATAGCCTCTTCCTCCTCTACGTCCTCTACCTCGGCCTCTGGTTGGTGCTTTCTCGGGGTGCTTTTCCCAACAATTTTCTTCGGTGTGGTACCACTTGTTGCAGACCGCGCATCGTGGAGGTTCTAAATCCCCTGTTTCTCTTCCACGTCCTCGGCCTTCCCCTGTATTGATCCTTACCGCCATAGCCGCATCACTGACCTCCTTTTGCCTTGTTACATTCCTATGCCTTTCTTCCCTCAAAACTAGGGCATAGGCTCTGCTAAGGGATGTAATTTCATCTTCCATGAGTAGGTTCGTTCGAATATTGCCGTAGAGACTCGTGTCGAGACCCATAAGAAATTGGTGAACCTTTTCTTCCTCTCGTTCCTTAGTCAGTGCTGCCGCGGCTCCGCAGGTACATTGTGGGACGTGACTGTAGTTTCCTAGTTCGTCCCAAATTGCTTTCAATCGAGTGTAATATTCAACAACCGATTGATTCTTTTCTTGTTTACATTCATTTAACTCGCCTTTTAGCTGATGTACACGAGGTGCATTACCAGCCGAGTAGCGCTCTTTAAGTTCTTTCCACACCTCTATTACGGTTCCCGAGAAAGTAATACTTGGGTGCAGCCTTGGTTCAATTACGTTCCTCAGCCACGATTTTATCATGGCGTTGCATTGACGCCACGCAACCGACTGGAGTGTCTCTTCTTCCCCTTCGATTGCATCTGGTTTCTTCACGGTTCCCTCGACGAACCCCAACTTATTTTTGGCGTCGAGTCCGTTTCTAACGGCGTCTGCCCAAAGGTCGTAATTTTCACCATTGAAAACTAAATTTGTCAGGGACAAATTTGGACTATCTGATGGGTGTAAATAGAGTGGCGAAGACGGAGCAATTTGTTCGATTGTCTTGCTACCGCTTCCTTTCTTTCCTTCGCCTCCTTTTCCTGCTTCTCCCACCGTCATTTTTTTTGTTTTGAGTAAAGAAATCTGTGTTTGCGGAAGGTGTATGCTCAGGATCTAATAGGCTCTTGATGCCATGAAGAAACAAGAAGAGCAGTGGTTTAATGTGTATTGTATTATTTGATGATCATAAGCAGAAGGATACAAGAGCTTATATACAACAATTAGGAAAAAACCCTACGATCTCTAGCATATCACGAATTACATACATAAGGAAAATATTATATACATACTACCATAATTACGGAAGATACGATACGATTATGATACCGTATCATATCATATAATATCTTTCCATATTCCCCCTATTCGTTTTGTGAGTGGCATTATCCGTCACTTGCTAGTCCATATGGAGTACTACAGCAGTATCTGTATGGGTAACAATACAGAGGAAGGCATGAAATTTTATTCTTATGCTGAATTCGCTTTGATTCTTTTTCGTTCTAAGGAAGAATTCAGGACTGACAAACTATCCTTTTGGAAATAAAACCCATCTGAGACGGGGCATTTGGTAGCTTACTAATCTATGCTGAATTTTGTTTCACAATTGCTGTAACTAGCTGTCTTTTGCGTAGCATTGGGCTCTTTAGACTACATCTTTAACTTTTTTTGTTCAAAAAACCGAATGATACTCTCTAGTGTTGGTTCCCTTTCTTTTGGACACCAAAATTAAGGAAATGAATTTGGACCATACAAAACACCCTACTCCACATGGAATTGAATTTGGACCACACAAAACTTACCAAAAAAAGAAAGAGGAACCAACACCCGACTAGCATGGAAATGGAAAGGGGAACCAACACTCAGACTAGGAGGGAGTAGAGTATATGACTTGTGCATTTTAATGAAGCGGTCATCTTGCTAAAACACAAAAAAATTGACTCCCACCAAACCCCTCCCCTCCGTTTCCCTCCAAATTCGCCTATCCAAACAAAGCCGTAAAACTTGTTTGGGTAGAGAAGTAGGAGGGGGTTAGAGGGATAGGAAAGAGAGGGAAAAGGGATCTCTCCAAATCTCTTTATTTTCCTCTGCCCTCATTTTGCTGGTCATATAAAGGATTTCTCATCCCTCCAAATCCGCCAATCCAAAGATACCCTTAATCTTAAGATGATGCATAAGAGCAACTGTAATGATTTCTAAAAAGGACTAGCTTGTAGTTTATCTAAAATCTCTTAGCTACAAGCTTACCATTGGAGATGAAAAATTTAAGTACGCTTGAAAGCAACACCTACTCAGCCAAGCTAGTAGCTTGAGATGGAGTTAGTAGCTTTTTATTGGATGATAAGAGGTATTATGGGACCATACAAGATATATGCTGCTCATCACTATTGGATGAGTATGTACTTGCCTTAAAAATTTGACATGGCAACTTAATCTACAAAGTGATGTAGCTTAATAGCTTATAGCCGTTACTGTGCATTGTTTTTCTTTTTGTTGAGGCCATTTACTTGTTAGATACTGTAATTGTGCAAGCATTTCATACTTCTATTTGTATTAAAGCAATTGTTTCAACAATACGGGCAGAGGGCACAAGTCGTCCAATCACCAGTAGTAAGGCTGCATAGCTTAACATACTCAACACAACATCTTTATACATTCTACTTAGTTGTAACCAAGGAAGACCTTACATTGGTAGTTTCGTTAGTAATGTGCTGCAATTTATTAACAGTTTCTAGAAATTCATGCTCTCTCTTATGTATTCTAGAGATACAAATTGGTTCCTTCATTTCTAACACTTTTTTATTCTTTACATTTTATATTGCAGAAGCTTTCATAGGTGTTAACATAGGAACAGCCCTTTCAGACATGCCACATCCAACTCAAGTAGTAGCCCTTCTCAAATCCCAGCATATCCGACATGTTCGGCTCTACGATGCAGACAGGGGAATGCTTCTTGCCCTTGCCAATACTGGTATTCAGGTTTCCGTTTCCGTGCCAAATAACCAACTCCTTGGTATTGGACAATCAAACTCAACTGCGGCCAACTGGGTTTCTCAAAATGTTGTTGCTCATTATCCTGCGACAAACATTACCTCAATATGTGTTGGCTCTGAAGTTTTGAGCTCCATACCCAATGCAGCCTCGATCCTTGTGGATGCTCTTAAGTTTATACACTCAGCCCTTGTGGCATCTAACCTTGACAAGCAGATCAAAGTTTCGACACCCCTCTCTACCTCAGTTATCCTTGATTCTTTCCCTCCTTCCCAAGCGTTCTTTAACCACTCCCTAGTTTCAGTTATTGGTCCAATGCTTAAATTTTTACAATCTACTAGCTCATATCTTATGCTCAATATATATCCTTACTATGATTATATGAATTCAAATGGTGTAATTCCTTTGGACTATGCGCTTTTTGAACCTCTTTCTTCAAATAAAGAAGCAGTTGATGCCAATACCCTTCTCCACTATACAAATGTCTTTGATGCCATGGTGGATGCTGCGTATTTTGCCATGGCTGATCTCAATTTTACTAACATCCCCATGATAGTAACCGAGTCTGGCTGGCCATCAAAGGGAGATGCTAACGAGCCAGACGCAACTCTCGAGAATGCCAATACCTACAATAGCAACCTAATAAGGCATATCCTAGCCAATACGGGGACCCCTAAGCATCCAGGAACTGCAATGAGTACTTACATTTATGAGCTCTACAACGAGGATATGAAGCCCGGTTCCACATCGGAGAGGAACTGGGGCTTGTTTGACGAAAATGGAAAGCCGATATACATCATGCATCTCTCAGATGCGGGCACAGTTTTGGCCAACGACACAAACAATCAGACTTACTGCACAGCAAGGGAAGGAGCTGACAAGAGGATGTTGCAAGCTGCTTTAGATTGGGCCTGTGGGCCTGGGAAGGTGGATTGTTCATTTTTGTTGCAGGGTCAGCCTTGCTATGAACCAGATAATGTAGTAGCTCATGCTACATACGCATTCAACTCTTATTATCAACTGATGAACAAAGCTCCAGGTTCTTGTGACTTCAAAGGTGTGGCAGAGGTCACTACTACGAACCCAAGTATGATCGATCATATCTCCCTGCACTTAAAACGCAACATTTTGATATCTAAGTTGAATAATAGTTATTGAAAAGTTAAATGTTTTTGCTCTTCAGGTCATGACAATTGCACATATGAAGCTACTGGTGTTCTCAATGGCACTTTTGCAAATGCCAGTGCACCAACTATGAACCCTATGAGCTCGAATTCTGCAGGCAACATCGTCTTCAGTAGTCACAAAAACGCAATGATTGGGATTCTCTTTTGGATTGTAATGTTGTTACAATTCGGTACCACAAGTCATCGTTCCAAGTGAGTTTGTTTCCCTGGGGTTTCGAAATTTGATCAGAGTAGCTTTAATAGGTGAGGTGTTAGCATCATTGTATTATGTAGGAATTCTTTTGAACTTGTTTTTGTTAGGCCATATTTTGTTGTGTATTACCATGAAACATGTACGTAAGAGGTTGGCCCAACAGAATCGTAATCGTAGGTTGCAACTCCAAAACATTTATGTAGGCTATCATTTGGCCGCCTGTTAAACAAGTGCTTAGAAAGTAATATTTGCAAAATTGGTTTCTATTTGTCCCCTCTGTGTAAGGCATGCCATGCATGATTATGTGACATAGTCAATTCATAGGAGTACCGAGTACACATTCGCACCAAACTTTAAATTGCTCAGAAACAATACACCTTAAGTTCTGGAGGTATAATCTGTTTTACCCAAATTAACAATCGTTATAATGAAATTTATCTATTCTCTTGCAAACATCAACTAGCAATCGATTTTGCATTTATCTATTCTCCTCTCGCAAAAAACAAGCAAGCAATACACGGTACTGCTACAATTTAGAGCCATCTATTTAGTGTCTTTGCTTTTCTTGACCCTGGGTCTTAATATGTACTTCTTCCATTTTTTAATTATTACCTCACTTTTCTTTTTTGTCAATTTTTAAATTATCACCCTACTACTTTTCTTTCTATTTTGGGATGTACTTTGTACCAAATTCTCCTTATAACTTCTCTAAAATTACAAAAAAATGTCCTTGATTTAAGGGTAAAAATGCCCTGCACCAACGATTTACCCATCTTCTTATTTGGCTTCTCTGCTAGGGGTGAACCTATGCCAATCCCGAAAATTTTTGCAAGAAAGGTCGGATGCTGCTACCCCAAATACGTTGATAAACTTAAAAGGCCTCCCAGCATGCAGTGCAAGACCAGTAGCCAGTAGCCTGGTGGCAAAGGCCTTGACTGCCCTTCCTTTGTGCCCAGGTTCAATTCCTGGTAGGACAAACAATTTTCTAAAACTTTCCTCTTTGCTGCTTCTTTTCGTCTCCGTAGTTAACATGATTAATTTTTCACAAATTGTTTAATGAGACGGTCTTATATGATAAGACCTCTCTATTTAAAGCCCAGCCCGAATTCTATAATTAGATTTTTGACAGGGGAAACAAAATACAACTACCCCAGTACTAAACTACTAACCATCACTCTTTGCTTACGGTTTTTGTTCTCTTTCACCATTTCCTCTCTCTCTCACATCCTCACAATTTTTTTTTTGTATTTGCTTCTTGTATGTAATCTCTCAAAGCATTATGTACGATAATAGTACTACATACTTATTCGAAGATGCTTTTTACCCATTTTTATTACATACTACTGAGTTTGTGCTGCATTAATTGAATAAAGTAAGTAATTTTTTCCTTCTCTTAATTGTATTTTAGTTTTCATTAAATTTACAATCAGATTTCGTTCATTATTGCATTTCTCGGTATGCAACGATATTTTCAGAATTTCGGGCAATTTTGTGAATTTAGCTAAATTTTCGACCCAATGTCAAGGTTTATCAAATTGTGTGTCTTTGTGTACGTACTATTTCATGTCATGAGCATTTTGTTTAGGTATATATATATTGGTTGTCATTCAATTTTGTTAAGTTCTTCAAATTTGTGTATTTTAGTTAGTCATAAATTGAGATCCAATTTGTTTTTTTAAACTCGGATTTAAATTAAAACTTTGATATTTTTTAAGCAAATAACTTGGGATTTTAACTTAAAAACCCAGGTTTTAAGTTGTACTTTTGTCAAAAGCCAACTAGCTCAAATGGAAGAGCATGTGCAAATTGTAATGCACAAGGTGTGGGTTCGAATCCCGCGTTGGCTACTTGATATTTTGTGTTTGGCACCGACAATGAACACCTATTCATCATTAATTGTAATTTGTTTTTAGAAATTATAGTGTTTAACTCAATTGTTATACTTTTAGATAGTTGAGAAATCAGATATAAGTTCAAGCACAAGTAGCTTCAACATTTAAAGTATTTAAGAGATCAAAACTATTAGTTTAAACTTAAAATGTTAGTTTTAAGTTCAAAATTCTGCATTTTTATTTGAGAACTTGAGATTTTAAGCTAAAAAGTCGGGAATTACAAGTATGAGTTTTTTTAATGTTTTAAGTTGAAAACTCAAGATTTTAACAAAGAAACTCTTTGTTGATTATTTTAAAAAGCTGAAAATTCAATATTTTGTGTTTGAAAACCGCATATTAAGTTGAAAATCCAACATTCAAAACCCAAATTTCTAAAGTTAACATTTAAATTTTAATATTAGATAATTTACCTTTTAATTTGTAAATCATGTGCTTTTAAGTTAAGAACTAGACATTTTAATTTAATATCCAACATTTATATGGGAAGTTATGAATGTTTACTCTTAATCTTGTTGAATTATAAATGTATCATGAATACGATTAACTAATTTGTGTGATGAATAATATCATGACCACCACAAATTGGATGTGGTGGTGTGGTACTACATAGAGTGAGACCCAAATGAAAAAACTCCACAT